>NC_081157.1:53533183-53636655 GCF_012432095.1 Onychostoma macrolepis | reverse complement strand
AAAGGTATACGCCATCAAAAGGTTTTGCGCATGAACCATCCACATAGATGTGCTCCCCCCCCATCCAGGGGTGTATCTGAAAGATCAGCCCTGGAAGAACATGAGGAAGTTAGTTCAACAAGACAATCATGATTCATGTCATTATTTACCATGTCAGCCATACCTATGATTCCCAACAGCGCAGGCTTAATTGCTGCTGTTGGTTGAATTGTAAGGTTTTTTGTAGCCAACAGAGTTGCCTCGTACCCAGAACGTCGCTGTGCGGTCATGTGTTGTGTCTGCATATTATGCAAAATTGCGCCTACCTGATGTGAGGTATACACTATCAATGGGTGTGACAACACCATTCTCTCCGCCATCTGTACAACCAGAGCAGCTGCAGCCACAGCATGAAGACATGCTGGCATACCTGTGACTATATTGTCCAGTTTCTTTGAAAGGTATGCTAATGGTCTGTAGGTACAACCATGTTGTTGTAGCAGGACGCCGATGGCCACACCCTCTGCTTCGCGTACATGCAAATGAAATTCTCTGGTATAGTCTGGCAGGCCTAATGCTGGGGCCGTAGTGATGGCTTGCTTCAGGGCAGTGAAGTTTAGTTCAGCTTCCTCTGTCCAGTTCAACATCATACCAGGCGGAGCTTTGTGATCAATCAGATTTCTCAGGTGTCTGTCATGCACCGCGCACTCAGGTATCCAGGATCTGCAATAGTTCACGAGTCCCAGGAAACTTTGAAGCTGCTGCACAGTTCGTGGAGACTTCATTTTCCTGATCATCTGGACCCTGTCTGTGGAGATTGCGCGTAGACCTGGCATTATGATGTGTCCCAGGTATGATACCTTGGACTGGACCCACTGTAGCTTGTCTTTTGAAGCTTTGAATCCGGCTTGTGCAAGCACGTTGCAGACGATGATGGAGGCCTGTTCACAGTCCTTCTCCGTCTCTCCTGACACCAGGATGTCATCTGCATACTGTAAAACACATACTGTAGAGGGCAAGTCAGCCATTTTGGCGAGTGTTTTTTGTACTGCTACTGAAAAAACGGCAGGCGCGTCCACTAGGCCTTGAGCCAGGCGGCACCAGGTTAGCTGTTGTCCTTGATAGGCGAAGGCTAAAAGAGGCTGTGTCTCTGGATGTACAGGTACGGAAAAAAAGGCTGCACACAAATCAATGACCGTAAAATACTTATGTGTACATGGAATTGAATTAATAACTGTTGGAACGTCTGGCACAATAGGTGCTAGCGGTGTTATTAATTGATTAATGGCCCTTAAATCCTGTGTCAAGCGCCATGTCTTTCCATCAGCCTTGATCACAGGGTTTATGGGTGTGTTGTACGGTGAGTGTGTCGGCACGAGGACACCCTGCTGGAGAAAATTATCAATCAGTGGCTTGATGCCCAGTTCCTTGTCTTTAGACAATGGATACTGTTTTATGTAGACTGGTTTTTTAGTTTTCAGTTTAGCTTTGTATGGTTCCATGTCTATAAAGCCTGTGTCATCTTTAAATTTGGACCATAATGATGGGTCAACCATTGTTTGTATGGCTTGTGATATGTCAGCGCTGGGTTTGGTTTCAGTCTCTCGAAAGCACACAATTCTTGGTTTCCTCATCGGAGCCAAGCGTGGTCTCACTTCTGTGTTCGGGTCATGCTGTTTCTTTTCTGGTTGCATTTGTGCAAACATAGCATTTTCTGATTTAGCTGCAAAGCCTCCAGATGAATCTAGTTCCCTTACTCGCTTCCCCAAAGCGTCAATATTCATCTCGAGCAAATTTGTAGTTGTAATTCTGATTAGCTGTGCCTGCCTGCTCTGCATGTTATTCAGAAATGTGTTTACAAAAAGTGCTTTCGTTTCCTCATTTACTGGGAGTTTAGACTCCTCTATCCAAGCCTTTTTAAATCTCAGATAAAATTCAGAAGCAGTTTCTTTAGGCTTCTGCTTCGTATTTGCAGCAAATGACAGGTCTTGTTTATTACCTGCACGCTTCTCTAAAAAGGTTCTGAGCTCTTTCTGAGCCCTCCGTCATCCTTCAGTTGTGTGTGCCAATCCACACGGCCTCAATGGCACACACACACCTGGACAGAATATGAGTGACCACAGAACTTCATGTCAGCCTCAGAGTCATCTTGTGGTTGACACATCCCACAAGGACACTGATAACACCACGCAGCCAAAACAAACTTTCCTCATGGAAACTATCCCGGCTGAGCCCTGCCCAATGAGCTCTTCACAGACAGACTATGACGTACTACAACAGCTCCAAGACTCAGCACCCAAGGACAACTATCTGGAAAACAGCCAGGGAACCCAGGACAACATATCACAGCCACCGGAAACACCAGAGCCAGAGCCCCACTCGCCAGACACACTATCCCTCTCTCCAGAATCTCCACTTCTAAGCTTCTCACAGAAAATGGAGGAACTGGTGTATGCTGGGACCAAACTCTCCCACTCGTTTGCTGCAAGCCCCCAGATATCAACTAAAAAACGGCGGGCCCCACAACCATCAAAGACAGCTGGCCCAGCTCTCCCTCCTCCTCCTGTGAGAGCTCTTCGACCGCTGCCACAACGACAGGGCCCAAACCCTCCTCCATCGGCTGTAGGTGAACCAAAAACAACTGATAACAGCTCTCAGTGATATGTGTCGGGTCCCCGCTATATTAGCAGCAACACTCACAAATGTTCACAGAACAAGCGGGAACCCAGTGTGCCTGTAGCCTTCTATATCTCTGTTTTATCACGTGATAGAAAGTCTAAGGCCTTCTCAAGCCGTACGGCTGATCCATCTAATCTGCGGCCTGTAATGCGTCAATCTAAGATTGCTGTAGAGACAAAATGTAATTCCATCAAGTTAGCATTTTTAAACATTCGCTCACTAAAAAAATAAATCATTTTTGATCAATGATTTTATAACCACAAACAACCTGGATTTTATGTTTCTAAATGAAACATGGCTTGAAGACAGCTGCATTGCAACAGTCCTCAATGAAACAGCCCCTCCTAACTTTAATTTTACAAGTGTCTGCAGGACTGTTAGGAGAGGTGGAGGTGTAGCTGCTCTATTTAAAGATGTTTATCAATGCAAGCAAGTGTCATTTGGTCAGTATTTGTCCTTTGAATATCTAGGTATTGTGCTGAAAGGTGCTCCACGCATTCTGTTTATCATTATTTACAGGCCTCCAAAATACTCTCCAGCCTTTGTTGAAGAGTTCACAGAACTGTTATCAATGATTTCCTCAGAGTTTGACTGTTTTACTATTGCAGGGGATTTTAATATTCACATAGATAATGCAGAAATCAAAACTGCAAAAGAAATTATTACTGTTTTAAACACTTTTGATCTGATCCAGCATGTGCATGGACCCACACACAATCGTGGACACACTCTAGATTTACTCATCAGTAAAGGTCTAAACATTTCATCCGTTGTTGTTAAGGATGTAGCACTATCTGATCACTTCTGTATTTTCTTTGATATATTGATCTCTGTTACCACTGAATCTAGATCTGTCTCTGTCAGAAAGAGATGCATTAATGAGAACACTAGTGCACTATTTATGAAGGCTATATCTTTAACACCAAGCATTTCTGCAGACTCTGTTGATCTTCTCCTGGATTCTTTTAACTCAAAAGTTAAGAATATTATTGATGATATTGCTCTGACAAGGGTCTGCAAGAAGAATGGCAGACAAAAATCACCATGGAGAAAATCAACAGCAGTTCAGAGTATGAAAAGACAATGCAGAAAAGCTGAGCGAATGTGGCGGAAGACAAAACTTGAAATTCACTATAGCATCTATAAAGACAGCCTTCATGCTTTCAATGTGGAACTAGCCACAGCTAGACAGACCTTCTTCTCAAACCTTATAAACAGTAACTTAAACAACTCTTGCACTCTTTTTGCTACTATTGAGAGACTAACAAACCCCCCAAGTCAGATTCCCAGTGAAATGCTCTCCGACAGTAAATGCAATGAGTTTGCTTCCTTCTTTTCCGAGAAGATCAATAATATCAGAAAGGAGATTGGCATATCCACTTTTGCAGAGGTCACACAGATTCGACCGCAATTTCAAAAAGAAGTGACTATGTCTGTTTTTAAAGAAATTGATTGCAAAATTTTGAAAGAAATAGTACAGCACCTTAAATCATCAACATGCTATCTTGACACACTTCCCACATCTTTTTTCAAAAGTGTGCTTGACTGTTTAGAAGCAGATCTCTTAGAAGTGGTGAACGCTTCACTTCTTTCTGGGACTTTTCCAAACTCCCTGAAAACTGCAGTTGTTAAGCCCCTTCTGAAAAAGCGCAATCTTGATAACACAATGTTGAACAACTATAGACCAATATCAAATCTTCCGTTCATAGGTAAGATTATTGAAAAGGTAGTTTTTAATCAGCTGAACAACCACTTAAACTTAAATGGATACCTGGACAATTTTCAATCTGGTTTCCGAGCACATCATAGCACAGAGACAGCACTCATAAAGATAATAAATGATATTCGCTTCAATTCTGATTCAGGCAAAATATCAGTTCTGGTACTACTAGATCTTAGTGCTGCGTTTGATACGGTTGATCATAACATACTTCTAGAGAGACTGGAAAACTGGGTTGGGCTTTCTGGGATGGTACTCAAATGGTTCAGGTCATACTTAGAAGGGAGAGGTTATTATGTGAGTATAGGAGAGCATAAGTCTAAGTGGACGTCCATGACATGCGGAGTCCCACAAGGCTCAATTCTTGCACCACTCTTGTTTTGCCTGTATATGCTCCCACTAAGTCAAATAATGAGAAAGAACCAAATTGCCTATCACAGCTATGCTGATGATACCCAGATTTACTTAGCCTTATCTCCAAATGACTACAGCCCCATTGACTCCCTCTGCCAATGCATTGATGAAATAAACTGTTGGATGTCCCAGAACTTTCTTCAGTTAAATAAGGAGAAAACTGAAGTCATTGCATTTGGAAACAAAGATGAAGTTCTCAAGGTGAATGCATACCTTGACTCTAGGGGTCAATCAACTAAAAACCAAGTCAAAAATCTTGGGGTGTTTCTGGAGACAGACCTTAGTTTTAGTAGTCATGTCAAAGCAGTAACTAAATCAGCATACTATCATCTCAAAAACATTGCAAGAATTAGATGTTTTGTTTCCAGTCAAGACTTGGAGAAACTGGTTCATGCCTTTATCACCAGCAGGGTGGATTATTGTAATGGTCTCCTCACCGGCCTTCCAAAGAAGACCATTAGACAGCTGCAGCTCATCCAGAACGCTGCTGCCAGGATTCTGACTAGAACCAGAAAATTTGAGCATATTACACCAGTCCTCAGGTCCTTACACTGGCTTCCAGTTACATTTAGGATTGATTTTAAAGTACTTTTACTCGTTTATAAATCTCTAAATGGCCTAGGACCTAAATACATTGGAGATATGCTCACTGAATATAAACCTAACAGACCACTCAGATCATTAGGATCGAGTCAGTTAGAAATACCAAGGGTTCACACAAAACAAGGGGAGTCTGCTTTTAGCTATTATGCCGCCCGCAGTTGGAACCAGCTTCCAGAAGAGATCAGATGTGCTAAAACATTAGCCACTTTTAAATCCAGACTCAAAACTCATCTGTTTAGCTGTGCATTTTTGAATGAGCACTGTGCTACGTCCGAACTGATTGCACTATGTATAATCACTTTCTATTCTTAAATGTTTTAAATTTCTTTAAAATCAATTTTTAAATCACTTTCTTTTTATTGTTGTGATTTTTATTATTTTTAATTTCTTATTATTTTTAATGACTATTTCACTTCCTTTTATGTAAAGCACTTTGAATTACCATTGTGTATGAAATGTGCTATATAAATAAACTTGCCTTGCCTTGCCTTGCCTCTTTAAAGAAGGTATCATGGTTTGCCGCATCTTCCCAGTAAAATTCATGGGGGTTCTGAGCTGTGGCTGAACCTGCTATTTTATCATTGTCATGTTTTAGTGATGAGCATTCACTAGTTAACATGGCTTCAGTCACATCTCCTTCAAGCGTTCTTAATAAAACTGCTCTATAGTCCGCGCCCGTAAAGTGTGCATATTTAGTGTGCGTTTGCAGTATGGATACGAATTTCCCAGGATTTTGTGGAGAAGGCAAACTGTTACAGATTGTCTCCATGTCTGTCATCTTTATTGGTTTGACATTTATTCCATTTCCTGATCTCATCCAAACAAACACTCTTTGAGTCTCAGTTATTTCTGTAGTTTTACTGTTGCTTGATTTAGCATCTATAATAGGTGTTTCGTTTTTAGGCGGTGCGGACGGTGCGGCGGGAGTTTGAGGTAGATTATAGGGTGGCGGATTCTCCTTCCCACCGCTGTTTTGCTTCGCAACAAAAGCTGTTACTTTCTTTTTCTCTGGACCTTTGTCCCAGACCTTTTTCATGTTTTCCCAAACATCAAGACTTTTAGTCATATAATCGTAATCCCAATTTGGGTCACCCCATCCTTCTTTTACTAGACTTCTAGCCGTTTGCATATTATAGTCTGTAAATGAACCTGCTCGCGGATACGGTACTTCAATTTGTGGCTTCAGACGTTCTGACCACCCTGCCAAATTACTAATAAATGGTTCTGTATAGAATCCTTGATTATTTCTATACATGAAATCAATTGGTTTTTCCCCCGGTAGGGGTCTTGATATTGAACCTCCCATCTTCCACTTTTGTGCGTTTTAATTAGCAGTTAGTAAAGTAGCAGCAAATATTTCACAGGCAGTAGGAGCTAGTAGTGTAATATTCGCGGTTTCTTTTCTTCTGTACCTCGCCGTTCAACCCCGACCGTAATACATGTGTTATATTGTGACCGTGGGTGATTTTCCTATATTTTTTTGGCTTACACAAGACTTTCGCCCTGATTGCCACTAAATCACCATCTTTTCTGGGTGTTTTCTACGTGTGGGCTTACACAAAACTTTCAGTCCTGATTGCCACTAACACCGTCTTTTCAGTCACAATACGTCAGCATGTAACAATAATTATTACAAATTTTCTTTCTTCTCGCGAAAGTATGCACGTTGTCATGATCAATACAAAAATACAGTGTGATCAGTACTGCTTACACCATCACTCTTCACGCTAATAGTATACCTACTGTTGCCAGCCGAAGTGCACAACAATGGAAAATTAATTCCACTAGCGAAGTGATTACACTATCCCGTCTCTATACGGAGATAACCCTAGGATCCTACAGGGGTAAGCGCTGTATTTCTATCTCAAGAAATATGCAAAAAACACTTACCCCATTTATCGTAGGTCCTTCTCTTTGATCTCTTGACACGTGTTTTTCCTGTCGATCTCTGAACACTTTTCCCAGTTCGTAGGAAGATTCCCCCCTTTCGCGGACGAGCCCCCAATTGTTAGAATCTAACTCTTAACAAATACCAAGATCAGCAGTCAGGTTTGTTCGGATGCACAAAGAAGAGAAACCTTTCGGGTACCCGGGAGGCAGTGATTAAAGACAAGACTCAAGTGTCCCGTTTAACCAAAGCTCAGCATTTATTAAGTCATCGGGGAGTATATATACGAAACGAGAAGTTACACCATTGGATGATCACAAGATCTTATCAGACACAGACATCTAAATCATCTAAATCTGGAACAATGTCTCTTTAGCAATCAGGCCAAAGTTTAGGACATATGCAAGCTCAGCACACATCAGCGCATCTTCTGGGCAAAAGGGCACAGAGTGTTTCTGCTAAAATCTAACACTTTCGGTTCATTATTGTGAAGCGCTCCTGTTCAAGACGAGACGGCAGAAAGCGTTTTCTTAAAAGCACAACGTTTTGTTTATATTGTGAGTGCACACAAATAGAAGTAGACCCTTTACAGTTCCGAATGATTTATTACTCTTACCTTTATGAGCAAACATTACGGCCTATTTTAAGCTGTTTCCATTAACAAAAAATGCAATTGATTGCGCTGGTGCCTCCATAGCTTCCGTTCTCTGCACAAACTATTGGATGCAGCGCACATTTATCTGCCGCTGGCCGCTTGGTCATTACTTTAAGAAAGAAATAACTTGTTTAACGAACAAAAAATGCTCCAAACGTTTTTCAAAATTAACTTAATAAAAAAAAAAAAAAGGGAAAAAAACGAAATATAATCACTTTGCCATTATATACAAAACTGAACTATTTTAATAGCTGAAACATGAGCCGTTTTGGGAGAAGGGCTCGGGTCGGACTCGGGCCTAAATTTGAGGCCCGTGCAGGGCTCTAACTTGAGATAGATTCTTCAGTGAAGCTCCGCCCACAAGAATCACATCATCAGTGAAGCTCCGCCCACAAGAATCACATCATCAGTGAAGCTCCGCCCACAGTAATTCAGCAATAAATGCTGGAATATTCCCATCAGTTTACAAGTGAAGATGAGCATCAGAGCATCAGGAAGAGCTGAGTTTATTAAAGAGGACAGAGAGAAGATGAGAGATCCAGAACCCTGCAGAATCAAACACACTGAAGATACTGAACAACAAACAGGTTGCTGTTTATTCTTCTCTCTTTATTAATAGTGCTGATGGTTATAACGCTTCAAGCAGATGTAGATTTGTTGTAATAGGAAAGAATCTTTAGAGCTCTGCAATATAATTTATAAATACCTTAAATTCCCCCAAAACTGCACTTTTTTCTTTTTCTTTTTGAAGTTGGACAGAAAAATGATTTTGTTTCCTTTTGTTACATGTTTCTTCTGAGCAGATATATATATATATTTTTTTTGTTCTTTTTTTGAGAAGTATGAAGTTTGTTTATTAGGTTAGCTACAAAAGTATGATTGTATTTGTGTTTAGTTTGTTTTGGAGTGTGTAATTATCGTTGTATTGCTCTTCTTGCCAGTAGCGGCTCCTGATGTTTAGTTTGGGCAGATTCTGGGTCGTAGCACTAATATATGAATAACATCAGTAACAGTAATCTCTCTCTACTTGACCATCTCTGCCACATATGTATAAAACTAAACTGAACAACAAACTTATGTATTCATTTATTTTCTAATTTAACATTTTAATTTCATTGAGAATTGCATTATAACTCATGGACTTTACTCTCATTAAAAAGGCTCATTTTGTAAATGTAAGCTATTAATTTAAATCATAGACAAACTCAAACTGGGTGCTTAATGCAAATGGACACATTTACAAAATCAGGTGATAATGTTCGTCCATCGATACAAATGTCTCTTTATGTATAAAGACAAGATAATGAGGTTAATCTCCATCAGTTTTAGTGATCGTGTAGATTTGCAAAGACACTGATGGAAGATACACCACAATAAATCTTCTCAATATAGTAGTGCTTTCGTGCTTTTCTGAAGAGTTATAAACGCCTGTCCCGATGTGGAAACGCCCAGTAATTGAGAAACACCCTCTTTTTGTTCTGAAAACACTTCAGTTCATTCCAAGAAGACAACAAGACAGACTTAATCCAGCGTTATCTTCACTTCCTGCTGAATCACAGTACTTATCTTCTAATTGAGTACTGTACATGTATAAAGAGGTGATTGAGTACCGTACATGTATAAAGAGGTGATTGAGTACCGTACGTGTATAAAGAGGTAATTGAGTACCGTACATGTGTAAAGAGGTAATTGAGTACCGTACGTGTATAAAGAGGTGATTGAGTACCGTACACGTGTAAAGAGGTGATTGAGTACCGTACCTGTATAAAGAGGTGATTGAGTACCGTACATGTATAAAGAGGTGATTGAGTACCGTACATGTATAAAGAGGTGATTGAGTACCGTACATGTATAAAGAGGTGATTGAGTACCGTACATGTATAAAGAGGTGATTGAGTATGGCTCTTGTGTATTGGCAAAATGTCACCTGTTTTAAGTAGAGGTTGTCCGAAATGAGTTTTTCTCTGGCTGATGCCGATATTTAGAAATCAAGGCAGCCGATGTATGATGTTGAGTAAATAATTATTGCAGGGTTCATGATAGTAGTAGTAGTAGCCTAATTCATAGTAGTAATAATTGAAAACTTAATCACCTTCTCAAAACAGTTCTGAAGCAAGCTTTTTGTTTATGTTTGCTGACAGACACCAGTGTTTCCCACCAGTGATGTGCGGATGAGCTAAAACGTCACCCGAATCCGCAGCTTCAAATAAATTATCCAACCGCCCGCACCTATATTTCTGTCTGATTTAGATAACCGACCCGACCCGCACCCGATCGTCACATTCAGGGTTCATACGGTCATGAAAAACCCGGAAAAGTCATGGAATTTTAAAACAGCAATTTTCAGGCCTGGAAAGTTTTGTAAAAGTCATGTTTCACAATTCTCTGTACAATAGAATTGAGTTTAATCAGGTACTGAATTTCAGCGCGGTATTGCGCATATATCACATTACTCATTCCTGCAGCTTTTGACTTTAAAATGAGGGAAATTCCTACAAACCGTTTATTCAATATAGCGTGTAGCAGTGGCGAGCGGTGACTTTTTTAACCGGTTATGCTGAGTGCTAAGATTAAGGAACAAGTATACAGAAAACAAAGGTATTTGGTAATATTTCCTATTTTTTCCTGATGTTTTTATTTAAAGTAAATTTTTATCAACTTTTTTTTTTTTATTGAGGCATGTTGATAATAACGTTTTTAACATTGTTATGATATGTTTTTAGTGGACTTTCAAAATTTGCTTTGCTTGAGAAAGCATGAAAATATACAGTTATGATGTTGTTTTTTTTTTCATTTGATTTCGTCGGGCTGGTTTTGCATCAAACACAATGTGATTTTCGTCAGTCGAGATCTGGCAGCAACAGCGCATTTCTCCTCAGTTTGTGAAGAATTCAGACGAGCCGTGAAGATGCTCAGTTTTGTTGGGTGCAGCACATGAGGGAGTGAAAGGGAACGAAAGTGCAGATAAATTAGCAAAAGAGGCTTTGGAAAAAGAAATATCAGTTCAATAGCACTCAGAAAAGCAGGGAACAGCAGTAGTTAAGAAGAAAGGGATTGAAATATGGCAGAAATGGTGAGAGGAAGACAAGAAAGGAAGGGAATATTATAAAATACAAAAGTCTGGATCACACAGGACTGAATAGCACCTTGTTTTAATTGGGGAAAAGGAATAATGAGAATTGTGATAACTGTGGGGTTAAAGAAAATGATGAGCATGTTATATTTGAGTATAGGGATCCTATCCCAGATAGCACACGTACGTCTGCAAGATGTCTGTTAAGGATCTGTTGATCTGGAAAGCATCTGCTGTCTACAAACGTCTGACAGACGTCTGTAAGATGTCAGTTTTACATACATTCTAAATAATAAACATCTTAAAGACATCTAATAGAGGTCTTTTTGACATCTAAAAGGAGACGTCCAATAGACGTATTGCAGATGAGCAAACACTCTAAAAAATACGTCTTGCAGATGTAAATGCAGATGTCAAATAGACGTCTCCTAGATGTACGTGCAATCAGGGATCCGATCCAGAAAATTCTGAGTATCGGCCAATTCCGATCCGATCCGATACCAGCCCAGTTTAAATCAATTAAATCAATGTAGAATTTCTATACTTCTGTGTCACTCTTTTGTGTGTTAAAACACAATCTACTAGACAACTTCATTTTAATGAAAAATAATATTAAAAAAATATAGGGGTTGTTTACACCTTGTCACTTCATGCATTTTGTAAAATAAATCCGATCACTCAAACCACTTCAGGAGGAGGTCTGGTCCGCATTCCAGACGAATGGTTGTTGAAGCCACATATGTAAATTTTACTTCTCCCACATTATAAAAAATAATAAATGTGTGAGACCGTGTTACAGGCTATAACATTATAGTCAGATATTGTGACGTGGCTGACGAGACGTGAGGATCCAAGTGCAAGCTTTTATTTACAGTTACTAGGAAAGCATTATTTAATGACACAGGGTTAATGAACAGAACATGAGCACACTTAAAATGACATGATGTTACTCTTGTACAGTAGGTGGCGCTATGCACCGAGAAGCTGTGTGCAATCCGCCATTAACCAAGAGAAGAAGAGAACTGAGAGAAAGTAGTATTGTAGCAGTAATGAAGTATTGTCTTCTCAGCAAAGCTCTGTTGTTGTAGATCATTAAATCGTGATGTTGTCTCAGAAGTCTGTCTGAAGTCTCTTTCGGAGGAACCGTGAACAAACGCTGTCTGTAAAGTCATTGTCTGATAAAGGAGCGAGTCATAAAGCTTTCGGACGAGTCTGAGGAGAGGTCAGTAATTCACGGTGTTTCACATAGAAACACAAACATCAGACACATTTTCCATGTTTGGACTGATAATGTGCTGTTACTGAATGTCTCGTGATCACTGAGTGTAATGCATTGCTGCTAACGCGATCTTCTCTTTATTCATTTATCTTTGGCAGATCACATTTCTTATAGTCGCTTTTAAACTTAGTTTTAGGTTCTATATTATTATCAGTTACTGTAAAGTCTTACTTATTTAATGTTTTCTGTTCTCGTGTCAGATATGTATAGCTCTGTGTAGATAAGCGCTAATGTTGTTTAAGGGACCGTCTACAAATTCCAGTCATAGTGCAAAAACAAAACGTTAACTACGTCCAGTTATTAATTCAAATGAATGATTTTTACAAAGTTGTAGTAAATGCTGAGGCCAGACTGACTTACTGAATGTGAGCTACAACCTTTGGAATGTGGGACCTTTTGCTGAATCACAGTAATTATTGTCTAATTGAGTACTGTACATGTATAAAGAGGTAATTGAGTAGCGTACATGTATAAAGAGGTAATTGAGTACGTACATGTATAAAGAGGTAATTGAGTACTGTACATGTATAAAGAGGTGATTGAGTACTGTACATGTATAAAGAGGTAATTGAGTAGCGTACATGTATAAAGAGGTAATTGAGTACCGTACATGTATAAAGAGGTAATTGAGTACCGTACATGTATAAAGAGGTAATTGAGTACCGTACATGTATAAAGAGGTGATTGAGTATGGCTCTTGTGTTCTGAGTATAGGGTTGTAACTGTATGAGATTTTCACAGTATGATAATCATCTCAGAAAATATCACGGTTTCACGATATGTATTAAACAACAATTATTATCGGTAACAATGACTCTTAAAAGAATATGAACAAGTTATAAATGTAAAAAAATAAATAAAGCTATAACACTTATGTATATCTATACCACACTTAAACATTTTAATTAATGTTTTAAAATATTATCAAATGAAAATTTAACAACTCCTTTTATTTTTGGGAAAGTGCTGCACAACAGACGTATACTAAGTTAAAACATGGACAAACGTGATATTCCTTAAAAATAATTTCAAATAAATTCATTATTATAAATAATATTATTATTGTTGTTATAACTTAAATACAGAGGTGTAAAGAGTAGCTGAAAACCATACTTGAGTAAAAGTACAGATACCTTACAGTGAAAATTACTCCACTACAAGTTACAAGTCACCAATTCCAAAACAACTTGAGTAAAAGTATTAGAGTATCTGATTTTAACAGTACTTAAGTATTTTACTTCTACTAAATACAGGCTGAAAGATGCACAAGTCAAAGAGACATGCCAGTCAAAAACTGTAACGTTGTTGTGTAACGGACGCCTCGCAGATACAAACGGAGTAAATAATGTTTTATATTTTGAAGATAGTTAACATTAAATGTCAGCGAAACCCTAAGAATTCACAACATTTTTTACAATAGTGCTCTCATTATAACGTTATGTATATGACAGTTATTAATGTTCTGCATTTCTGTTTTGAGCTGCGCGCGCTGAAGATGACCAGTAGAATGAAGCATATGATGGCAGGTTTTTAATCAATGGGATTTAACTCATTTATCTCATATAGAATATGCTTCATTATTTATACAACATAACGTTAATATAACAACTTATAGGCTATCTGCACAAAACACCCCGAATGCATGAACGCGTCTGAGCGGCTCTGAATGAACGTCGTTTGTGGACGCGTTCTTCACGCAACAACGTGCAGAAACACGGGAACTAAACTCTAAAAATACACAGCGTTTTATTATAATGGTGTTCTCATTATAATGTTGTGTATATGACAGTCCCAGTCATTAATATTCTGCATAGTTGCGCACTGAAGAGATAATCACTGTTCAATAACAGTGCGCTTTACTGCAGCGACTCAACCAAATGCATCTTATACAAGATAAATAATTTATACACTATATATAAACCGGCTGAAATGTTTTGAAATCACTTGTACTGATCGAAAAAAATCTAGTCTTTCACTCTGCGTCAGTTTGAGTCTTGTTAAAGTTTTAAATCCTTGCCGCCAAGATGCTCCTCTGTCGGTCACGGATCATGGAAAGTGAAACTTAAATCTATCGGGGTGGTTGGATTTATTCACGCACGTTAAAATATTTATTAAAAGCTGTTTTTTTTTAGTTTCTTATTTACAGCATTATCATAATACGCTGTATATTATCTTATTGGGAGAAAACCGGTAGTTCTATGTGAAATCAGACACTGAGCACCCCCATATAGCCAGAATGGTATGATCATAACACCCCGCGAATATTCGACTGTGAGATTGGGAGTCGAATCAGGCTCCTCGAATCGAAGCATCGAATCGTCGACTATTCAGGGTCACCCCTAAATACAGTATACAGGAGGCTAACAAGCTGAACAAGATAAGATACAAACACCACGGGAGACAGGAAGTGACATAAAAGTCCAAGACAAGGCACAGAAAACACAACAAAAACAAGAAAGAGCTGATTTGTGAGGAGAGCAATCATGCTTATTTTCTGAAACCACTGAACACCTCAAAATTGGCCAAGATACAACTATTTGAAAATCTGGAATCTGAGGGTGCAAAAAAATCTAAATATTGAGAAAATCACCTTTAAATTTGTCCAAATGAAGTTCTTAGCAATGCATATTACTAATCAAAAATGAAGTTTTGATATATTTACGGTAGGAAATGTACAAAATATCTTCATGGAACATGATCTTCACTTAATATCCTATTGATTTTTGGCATAAAAGAGAAATCAATCATTTTGACTCATACAATGTATTTTTGGCTATTGCTACAAATATAAACCAGCGACTTAAGACTGGTTTTGTGCTCCAGGATCACAAATAAAATAATGTTAAGTAAAGTGAAAAAGTCAAAGTCTTCTTGCACTGGATGTGCTGGTTTCGACAAAATGCACAAGATGTAGTACTTTCAGTGCGCTGTAGTTGGCGATATCACATCTTTTGTAGCAGAAATAAACTGCTGTAGAAAAGCTAGGTCCATGCTAAATGTAATGTGTAACTGCAGCACTCATTTCAAATGTAGCTGAGTAAAGAGTACAGATACTCATTCAAACATGTAGTGAAGTAGAGAGTAAAAGTTGCGAATATCTTTGGTACTCGGCACAACTACAAAGTAACCGAAAAGATACTTAAGTACAGTAATTAGTTACATTTACTCAAGTACTTTACACCTCTGCTTAAGTATACCGTATAATGCTAATATACTGTATTTCTGTCATAACTTCAAGTTAAATTGAACTTTTATTTTGACGGGTTGTAGTGGACCTTTGAGTTTCAGAGAGTATTTGTTTTTTCTCAAATAAAACTAGGAAATGTTTATTTAGGTTTTCTCTCAGAGCAGCTCTGGGGCCTGTTTCATAAAACTAGTTTACCAAACAAGCCAGGCTTATTTTCACTTGATTTGGGTTCTGAAAGTAAAACGACCAGCTCAAGCTCGGTCACTGTGGCAGCTTATGCTGAGAAACTAACCTGGTCAGGAGCAGGCTAACTGTCCGGCTGAGCTGAGCTCCTCTAACACTGACCAATAGGAACGCATCGATATTACCACTGACTCTCTCACATACAATTAGTTGACTTTCTTATTAGTCCAAAAATAAAGGTATACAGAAAATACACCTTAAATAATCAAATCAATAAAATATAGGCTACAACCAGCTGTATTTAATGTATTGTGCCCAAAATGTAGGCTAATGACATTTTAACATAGTTGCTACTTGCGCATTTAGTTGATCAGCTGTTTCTAGCCATGCAGCCTTTCTCTCTGAATTTATGACAGCTGCACCTTTTATGGTTATTAAAACATTAAAATATTGCAATCTAAAATGGCTCTTTAAAGCATTAAAAACACTAAATCAAAAGTTAAAATCACTGAATTAAAAATTAAAATAAATAATAGAAATCAGACTACATTTTAACTGATAAGAGGAACACACATTTAACTCGTCTGAGCTAGTATGGCTGTATTAGCCAGCTTACATTTGATTTACAGTTACTGCTATCATAAAAATACACTTATATGAAGGATTAAAACTCTGTGTGTCACATTTAATGTCCAACAACAAATATTTTAGCAGAATGTATATTGTATTCTGAATTCTTGCGCTATTATTCTATTCTGCTCGCTAAGCCTCGCCCACTCTTGACAGCAAAATGGATATATTTGCATGACTTTCTAACATTTACAGATGAGAAATATACCTGTGACGTGTCAGTTATACACTGAGGAAAACACAACGTCTCAAATGTGTTAAACAACACAAATATTTGCTGTTTGTCATGCTGGATCGATCTGATCCATGATCGACATTAAGGGCTGCTTAAGAATAAGCGTGCACATCAAATTATCCTGACTCACTGAACCTGGATTGCATTAGTGAGGTTGCGTGAACTTAAATTGTCGTTTATGAAACCGTTTTAGACTCGATTGATTTGTTAGGCTATTTCAAGTCAGGTTTTGGACTTTAATCCCCGCTTTTCTTAGCGTCTTTAATGAAACAGCCCCCTGGTGATGTTCATGTTTATGTAGACGCTGAAAACACCATTAGTGTCATGTGTACTTCAGTATGTAGTAGATAAAACAACACCACTCAGAGACACGCAGAAACATCAGATATAGCAGTCTGTTTGTGCTTTAATATTCACAGACACATAAGTTTAGGTATTGCTTCCGGCTTCGCTACTGTTCGGACGCGCCTGCTTGTTGCTCTGCGCTTTGCTCCCTATTTATGTACTTTTCTCAGATTTCTCTAAGATTTTGACTTCAGCATATCATATAAAATCACAGAAGGACTTTAACTGTAAGCGACACAAGTGTACGGAAAACAAAAGTATTGTTTACTATTTTTTCCTGATGTTTGTTATTATTTCAAATTTTATATACATTTTTATAAACTTTTTTTAATTTATTTACTACTTGGGCATGTTGACAATGATGTCTTTAACATTGTCTATGACCAGATATATTTTTAGTGGACTTTCAAAATTTGCTTTGCTTGAGAAAGCATGAAAATATACAGTTATGTTTTTTATTTTATTTTTGTTGTTTATATGACTTCGTCGGGTTAGTTTTGCATCAAACACAATGTAATTTTCGGCAATCGAGATCTGGCAGCAACAGTGCATTTCTCCACCTGGGCGAGCGCTTCTCGGACAGCTTACCTCGCGCATGAAATCACGTGCATACCAGCTAAACACTGAGAACGCGCTACAATCCTGACGAGTCACAGCCACAGAGCGGAGGCGCCACAGCTGCGGAGAACCCGCTTACCCGGAAGCTTTCGTCACTCACGAAGATTTACAGAACATTACAGTTGTTTTCAAATAAATAATTTTACATACTTATTCCCAACAGTTTATTAAGCTTTAAGTCACATCTCAAATGATAAGGTATCAACTTATAATCATGTGTATATTAATTAGCCCGCGAACTCATTCTCAGACGGCATGGGGATGTGGCGCATTCGCAGCTAATATGAATGGAACGCCACTGGTGTACACGCCCTTTACTGCTGATTGGCTACAAGTTTGTTTTGGTACTCGGCCTCGACTCAGTTTTCTAAAGCATTTTTGAAAAATTGCATATCACACCTTTAATTACTACTAATAAATGGCTAATATACTATTAATATGCATGCTAATTAGCAACTGCGTTAAGTTAAAAATATTTGTTGTAGAGTGAGGGGAACTAAATATGCTATAATGTTTATAATTAAGTTACCAATATTTTAATATACAAATACATTTCATAAATTAATGTAGCCTAATTGTTTGCATTTACAAGGTTAACGGGTGTTTTTGGAGTAAGGTCAATTTCTCTTTAATGAGATTACGTCCTCTTTTTGGCCAGGTTTGGTTTCTCCGTGTCGTAAACTCTAGGGGCGGGGCTTCTAAACCGGGGTGTTTTTAGGGGCGTGATATTCAAACGATGCTTGTTTTCTGCTGCCATATTTATCAGCAATTACAATGCATGAATAATGATCAGAAAATTCAAGACATGGGGGAGGAAAATGTATGCATTTATATCATTTCATATAGTTAATATCACACGAAGATCGAACACCGTTTTTTTTTTTTTTTGCTTCAAAAATCATCATGATTACAAATGTGATAACAGTTCAATAAACAAGAAGTTAACATTTAAGAGACTTACGTTTTAGACACCATATTGCCTGTTTTTCCTTTATTCACCAACAAAAATAACTCCAAACACAGCCACAGTGCTGTTTTGCGTCTCTGAGCAACATGACGGTGTTTTATGCCTAAATGAATCAACCGTTTAAATGATTCGGTTCAGTCGCAATGACTCACTTATTAACAGTGACTTGATGCCACCTACTGGTGGTTTTAATTTCACATTTACAGTATTTAAAAAAAAATAAAATTAATTAATTTCAAATATCAGTATTCAATGTTTTATGTATCAAAACTCCTCAGAGCTGCATTAAACAGTGGGTAAATATATCCCACTTCAGATGCAGCTTCTGTTTCTTCTGCATTGCAAAGATGAATTTTGTTGATTACTGATTTCATTTGTTTGGTAACAGCCCAGATGTCTTATTATACTAATTGACTGATTAAATTTAACTAATTAAAACTTTTTAAATTTAAGTTTGAAAATGATGAAAATTATATAGAAGTAAATATTAGCATTTTATTTTTAAGTTTACTATAAAATAATTGTATTTGTATTTAATTCTAACGTTTTATTTTAAAATATAATAGTATTATCACACTTTATTATTTTGTTCATTATTTCATTTAAAAAGAAAAATCTAAATAAACTAAATGTGTTTTGTATAACTACAATAAATAATTATATTTATAACTCAATTTAACTTATTTTTTTCTCTCCGGGCAAGTAACTTTTATACTCGGACAAGTAAATGACAAATTTAATTGTCCGAAGGACAACCACATGAGAATGCTTAATGTCAAGCCCTGCAGTATATATTTTGAAAATATTTACATTTATATGTGTATAATTTATATTACATAAAAATATATTTAATATGCAAATATAACATTTTACTTGAATATATACATGCATTTGTGTGTATTTATTTATATATACATAATAAATATACACAGTTCACACACATTATGTAAACAAAAACTATTACTTTGGATGTGATTAATCGTGATTAATCGTTTGACGGCACTAATAATAATAATATGGCTATAATAACATCCTCAGCAAATCTTAGATAAAGTTGGATTAATATGTACGTACAGTACCGGTCAGAAGTTTGGACACATTACAGTTTTTCATGTTTTTAAAAAAAGTATCTTATGCTCAAAAAGCTATACATTTATTTGATAAAAAAAATAGCCTACAGAAAAAAACAACAACAACAAAACAAACAGTTATATTGTGAAATAGAAAAGTATTATACATATTTTATAATAATACCGTTCAAAAGTTTGCAATTCAATGGGTCAGATTTTTTTTCCCCTTTTCTTTTTTTTAAAGAAATTAATACATTTATTCATTAGGATTTAATTGACTCTAATAAATAGATATTTTAAAGAATGGTAAGAAATAGAAAACCATTATTTTATTTTATTACTTTAAAATATAAGTTTCACAATATTTTAGTTCCTTCTGTATTTCTGATCGAATAAATGCAGACTTGATGATCATAAGCGACTTCTTTCAAAAACATTAAAAATAGTAATGTCTCTACACTTGTGATTGGTTTAACTATAAAACTATACAGAGTTTAAAATGAAATGTATAAATAAAAAGTTTAGGAATCATACTTGTTTCAAGTACTTTTTATTGGGGATGTGGGCCTCCAAATGTCTAGAGCCGGCCCTGGACAACACTTTGTATTTTTAAGGCTTCAAAGATAGTATTTAGAGGACATCTGCTTTACTTATATTAATGCTTAAACGTGTAAATTAGTTAAAAATAAATAAACTGATTTCTTGTTGATTTTGGCAAATCTGCTTCTTCCACACAGAAATTCATGTTCAGTGAAGCTCCTCACAACAATCACACATTCAGCAGTAAATGCTGGAATATTCCCATCAGTTTACAAGTGAAGACGAGCATCAGAGCATCAGGAAGAGCTGAGTTTATTAAAGAGGACAGAGAGAAGATGAGAGATCCAGAACCCTGCAGAATCAAACACACTGAAGATACTGAACAACAAACAGGTTGCTGTTTATTCTTCTCTCTTTATTAATAGTGCTGATGGTTATAACGCTTCAAGAAGTTTTATATTGTTTGTGCTGTAATTGGAGAATTATTTAGAGCTCTGCAGTAATATAGCTGAATAATCAGATAATATGGGACACTTTCTGTAAACTGGGTACTTTTTTTCAACACAATTATTTACCTGTGTAGTTGATCAAACATATTTAATAGTTCTCCCTTTAGAAACATGGGATTTGTGCATATAATATTTTAAAAATCATAATTTGAAGATCAATGTACCTCATTCATTGATGAATGAAGAAGTTTCAGAGATGTGTATATATAAAATGCAGAGGTGGACGAATTACATTTACTCGTGTTACTGTAATTGAGTAGCTTTTTGTGTACTTCTACTAACTAATTTTTAAATCTGTAATTTTACTTTTACTTAAGTATATTTTGTTTGAAGTATTGTACTTCGCTACATTTTAAAACACATTAATTACTGAGTAGAGTAAAAAAAAATTAAAAAAAAGCTCCCTGGAAACTGCTGCAAGTAAATAATGGGCAAAGAACGAACAGGTGCGAAAATCACAAGAGAGATGCAGACGGACAAGACAGGTGTTAATGGGAAGGAAATGAAGTGGACCCCTGGCCATATTTATGCTCTATTATGCAGTATAAGCTGTGTTTGCCTTGGGAGACCAAACTAGTGTAGCATGACCCTTCGCAAGCATGTAGAGGTAAGGTAAACACTTGCATCGTTGCATTGGTGGTTAACATGAAGCTTTGACAGTTTAGCAAAAGGTTTTCCACAAATTAGCCAAAAAG
The DNA here is from genome assembly GCF_012432095.1 of Onychostoma macrolepis. Classification (NCBI taxonomy): domain Eukaryota; kingdom Metazoa; phylum Chordata; class Actinopteri; order Cypriniformes; family Cyprinidae; genus Onychostoma; species Onychostoma macrolepis. The sequence continues at coordinate 53,615,386 of NC_081157.1, read as the reverse complement.
ACAGTGGTGCAGGGTGTGCGATATATATTGTCTGCGATAATATCGTAATTGTTGTTTTAACGATGTGCGATTATCAGTACATTATCAGTATTTAGCCAAAAACCAAACAAAGCACTCCTACAGCGTGCCATGAAGTCTAGTAGATTAGACCAGTGCGCGCGCGTTTAGAGTGTGTTCTTTCACTGCGTGATTCAGTCTGTTAAAATGCATTTAAAATTATCACAAAATTGAAGATATAGGGACATAAAATTTATATTTTTATATCATTTCATATAGTAAATCAATCACACGAAGAGTAAAGTTTTTCTCCAAAAATCAGCATGATTACATATAGATTTTATTTTATTTTTTTACAACAGTTCAACAAACAAGAAGTTAATATTAAGAGACTTGCGTTTTAGACACCGTATTGCCTATTTTTGCTCTATTTCGACAACAAAAATAATCCTAAACACAGCCACAGCACAGTTTTGCTTCTCTGAGCAATGACGGTGTTTTATTTCAATCGCAATGACTCACTTATTAACAGCGACTTGGTGACACCTACTGGCAGTTTTAATTTCACATTTAAAGTATTATTTTTTTTCAAATGAGTATTCGACATTTTGTGTCTTACATATCAAAACATTATTTCTGTATTTGTAACTGCAGGTTAAATGTATTCATGTCCTGCATTAAACAGTGTGTAAATACGTCTAAATGCCACTTCAGATGAAGCTTCTGTGTTTCCTCTGCATTGCAAAGATGAATTTTGTTGATATTGATTTAATTTGCCTGGTAACAGCCCAAATACCTTATTATTCTAAATAACTGATTCCTTTAATTAAAAACAACTAGTTTGAGATTTATAGGCCTATCCCAGGGGTGTCAAACTCAGTTCCTGGAGGGCCGCAGCCCTGCCGAGTTTAGTTCCAACCCTGCTCCAACACACATACCATGTAGTTTTCAAATAATCCTAAATTATTAGATTAGCTGGATCAGATGTGTTTAATTAGGGGTATATCTAAACTGTGCAGGTCCTTCCAGGAACTGAGTTTGACACCCTCGGCCGATCCCAGTTTTGCGTCCCTCCCACTGTTAAAAAGTAACTAAGTAATTTTTACTCTGAGTAAATTTTAAATGAGCTACTTTTTACTTTTACTTGAGTAGATATTTAAACTGGTACTTTTATTTGTATTTAAGTAAAATTTCATTAATGTAATGGTACTTTTACTTGAGTAGAATATTTTCGTACTATTTCCACCTCTGATAAAATGTACTAGATGTATATATAAAACTACATCAAAATGATTAAAATGTTGTATAGCAATTGTCTACTTTCTGCTGTTACATCAGGGTTCACGTTTATGTCTTTACACTTGTGCTGTCAGACGATTAATCGCAGCCAAATAAAACTTTTTGTTAATATGAGTGTGCACTGTGTATACTTATGTATATATAAATACAAACACATGCATGTGTATATATATTTTAGAAAAATGTTATGTTTATATATCAAATATATTTATATATAATATAAAAATAATAATATAAATATATAAATGTACGTACATGTAAATATTTTCAAAAATATATACTGTATGTGTGTGTTTATATATAAACAGTACACACATATTATGTAAACAAAAACTTTTATTTATTTTTTATGAGTTAATGAAAATAAACCGTTTTTACTTTTATTTCAGAGTTGATTGAAGAAAATGAGGAGAATGAAGAATTGAATGAAGTTGAGGGAATAAATCACTTCAGAACTGGAGAAATACCTTCGAGTTGCTCTCAAACTCAGAAAGATTTAAAGAAAAGAAGAGCCAAGAAATCTTTCACCTGCACTCAGTGTGGAAAGAGATTGACAAGCAAACATCATCTTGAGTTTCACATGAGAGTTCATACTGGAGAGAAACCTTACAAGTGTTCACACTGCGACAAGAGATTCAATCATTCAGGAGCCCTGAAAACACATGAGAGGATTCACACTGGAGAGAAACCGTTTACATGTGATCAGTGCGGGAAGAGTTTCACACAAAAAGGAGACCTTACAACACACATGAGAGTTCATACTGGAGAGAAACCATTCACTTGTGATCAGTGCGGGAAGAGTTTCACACACTCATCACATCTTAAAGATCACATGAACATCCACACTGGAGAGAAATTGTACACATGTGATCAATGCGGGAAAACATTTTTGAGAGCTTCAGTCCTGAAGAAACACCTTAAAGTTCACACAAAGGAGAAGCCACATTCATGTCATTTGTGTGGAAAGAGTTTTTCACATCTACAAAGTTTGAAAGAACATCTGAAAATACACACTGGTGTGAGAGAGTACATGTGCTTTGTGTGTGAAAAGACTTTTTCTTCAGTGAAGTGTTTAAAACTGCACCAGATGATCCACACTGGAGAGAAACCTTACAAGTGTTCACACTGTGACAAGAGATTCATTCACTCAGGAGCTCTGAAAACACATGAGATGATTCACACTGGAGAGAAACCTTACAAGTGTTCACACTGTGACAAGAGATTAATTCACTCAGGAGCTCTGAAAACACATGAGATGATTCACACTGGAGAGAAACCTTACAAGTGTTCACACTGTGACAAGAGATTCAGTCGGTCATCAACTCTGAAAATACATGAGAGGATCCACACTGGAGAGAAACCGTATCACTGCACTGCATGTGGGAAGTGTTTCAATAATTCTTCTGCTCTACACAGACATATAAAAAACAATCACAGTAAGTAGATCTTCAGGTCTTTCAGATCTGGTGCTGTGTCCTCTCCAAATGTGACACAATAATGCATCAAGCAACAGAATATCATCTGGATAAATCTGTCATAACAAGCGACATGACAAAGAAACATTATCTAAAGTTTTTACAGTGAATAAAGTTCATCTTCAAAACCAGCAGATTCAACTGAGATTGAGATCAACTCAAAGATGGAGTTCCTCCCCAAAGAACAATGTCAGAAGTTTTTATTCTTGTATATCATGTTGCTTCAAGATATAAGTGACATTATTGTGCTTTCTTATGAGTTTCATATTATGTTCAGTTGTCTTATGCATATGTGTCACTTGTAGTTTGTTACTCTTTCATGAAGGAAAGCAGAAGTTTTTACATACTGTTCTTGTTCAGGAAGATGAAGAAGAGACTGTAACACTTTTAAGAGAGACTGAGATTTATTTTCTTCAATGTGTAAGGCCTCTGCGGAACAGACCCACCAAAAAGCTGCAGAATAAACACATTCCCAAATCAGGATCTAAAGATTACCCCACACATCACAAGGTGGTAAAACTGACAACACCCTCATTGTCTGGATTAGTTCCTCTCAACATGATAATAGTTAATCCAATCAAGGGAAAAGAGAACTCCTTTGTCTCGACGAACTGAAGTCATTTAAACAACATGCGGTTAAGAGCTGCCTCGTGGACACGGTGCATAAATCCAGAGTAGAAGCCCGGAAACAGGAAAAGGATTTACGTGACACTCTCCAGGCCTGCACACACACAAGAGCCATACAGCGTGACCCCCGAGGGCAGGGGTCTGCAACCTTCAACATCAAAAGAGCGATTTTAGCCCCTTTCCCACCAGATATAATTCTTGCACTTTAGGGCTGTGCGATTCATTTTATTTTCCATTTTGAGTTTGACATCCAAGGATTATGAAAACAAGATATATTGATATATACAAGAGGTAAATCGATATATTGTAGAAAATCTGACGTGTCAGAATCCATGCGTTAGTTCTTAAAGTGACAGCAGCCTGTGGAGCAGTCGTGGCCTACTGGTTAGAGAGTCGGACTTGTGACACAAAGCTGAGACCCTAGAAATTCTTATGAGTAAAATATCTCTGAAGTATATTCCCATTCATATTCAAAATATTCACACCTCTGTCGTGTGTTGTGTGTCTCCCACCCTCATGTTTCCATATTTGGTCATGTTCCTGTCCTTGTTCAGTGTGATTATTAGTTTATCCAGTTCAGGTGTGTGTGTGTGTGTGTGTGTAATTATCTGTTATTGTCATGTGTATTCAGTTCATGCCTGTTTAGTTAGATTTGGTCTAGTCTACTCGTTACTCCCCGGTGTTCCTGTGTGTCCCAGCCTTGCCTTGCCTTGCCCTGTCTGTTTTGGATTTATTAAAGACTGTATTTTGAGTTTATCCTCGTCTCCTCGTTCCTCCCTGCTGTGTGCACCGTGACACCAGGGTGATTATGAACATGAAATGATCCAGCCATGTCTTCTGGTTTCACAGAAATATAAATAGGAGGGAAAACAAAGCCCAAATTCCCTTAATCATCATCGCAATGAGAAAAAACAAATAATATATTTCTGATGTGCAGCAAAAGATAATTGAGCTTCACAAATTAGTGAAGTGGCTTTAAGAAAAGAGCTAGAGCAGTGAAAATTCCCATTTCCACCATCAGGACAATAATTAAGAATTTCAAATCAACATAAAATGTTAGGAAACTGCCTGGAAGAGGACGTGTGTCTATATCGTCCTAATGCACGGTGAGGAGGAGAGTTTGAGTGGCTAAAGACTCTCCGAGGACCACGGCTGGAGAATTGCAGAAAATCATCCAAAAACAAACTCCAGCATATTCAGTTATCAGACACGACTGGAGCTTCAAAGAGGGACTGGCTTCTATGGTCAGATGAAACTAAAAAATGAGCTTTTAGCAGCAAACACTCAAGATGGGTTTGGTGAACACAGGGATAAAAATATGAAATATACTGCTGTATTTTTGATGTTGTGGGCCTATATTTCTGCTGGAGGTCCTGGACATCTTGTTTAGACGCATGGCATCATGGATTCTATCAAATACCAACAGATAAAAAAAATCAATAAGTGACTGACTCTGTTAGAAATCTTATAATGGGCCATGTTTGGATCTTCCAACCGTACAATAATCCAAACACAAACCTCAAAAACAAACCTTTATACAATATTTATTCATTTCTACTTTAATTTATTTTCACATGTATTTATTTACGTATTTGTTCATTTATTTGCACATTTATTTACTTCTACATTTCTTTATCTGTAGGGTAAATAGCAATGGAGCCAGAGTAGACGAGGGGTAAGCTTTGAGGACACAGTAACACCTTGTGTTGCTCAAACAAAATACAAGAATTGTAGTCTACATGACGTGCCTGTACAATTGACTATACATTTAAAAACAATGCCAAAAACAAACAAACAAACAAAAAAAAAGATATTTAATTCATTAATATTTATGAAAAACTACTGAACAAAAATGTTATATGGGAAGTTTAAACTACATCTGATCTGATCTTCCCTTTATGTCATCATACGGGGAAAGGTTACCTCCCCTTTCTCTGCTTTGCCCGCCCATGAGAAGATGAGCTACTACTGTTTGAGGCGAGCGCAATATTTTTTTTTCCTTGAGAGACATCATGGCTTGCAAACGAGCGTAGCATGGCAGTTGCTCAGTGTTTGGATGTACAAATGAACACCGAAGTATTTTTTTAGTTCCTTCATCCGAGCCTATGAAGTGTAACATGTGTAACATGACTTCAATATACGTGGACATGGGCAACTTTGTCATTAAAAAAATGATCCAGAGAACAGTCTTCTCTAAACTACAAAGATTACTGGTATAGATGTTAATACAGCTTGGCTGAAATTCTGCACCAAGGCTGAATTTCGGGAAACAGACTTCAGATACAGTACTAGAGACCACTTAGGCCTAAATAAAAACATCCAAAAAGCAGCATGAAATTCAAATTCCACACAGAAATTCATGTTCAGTGAAGCTCCTCACAACAATCACACATTCAGCAGTAAATGCTGGAATATTCCCATCAGTTTACAAGTGAAGACGAGCATCAGAGCATCAGGAAGAGCTGAGTTTATTAAAGAGGACAGAGAGAAGATGAGAGATCCAGAACCCTGCAGAATCAAACACACTGAAGATACTGAACAACAAACAGGTTGCTGTTTATTCTTCATTCTTCATTAATAATGCTGACGGTTATAACGCTTCAAGTAGTTTTAGATTGTTTGTGTTGTAATTGGAGAATTATTTAGAGCTCTGCAATAATACAGCTGAATAATCAAATATTAAGAGACACTTTCTGTAAACTGGGTACTTTTTCAACAAAATTATTTATATTAGATAATTGTGTAGTTGATCAAACATGTTTAATAGTTCTCACTATAGAAACATGGGATTTGTGCCTATAATGTTTTAAAAATCATAATTTGAAGATCAATGTACCTCATTCATTGATGAATGAAGAAGTTTCAGAGATGTATATATAAAATGTACTAGATGTATTTATAAAACTTCATCAAAATGTTGTATAGCAATTGTCTACTTTCTGCTGTTCAGGGTTCACGTTTATGTCTTTACACATTTCTTTTTTTTATGAGTTAATGAAAATAAACCGTTTTAACTTTTATTTCAGAGTTGATTGAAGAAAATGAGGAGAATGAAGAATTGAGTGAAGTTGAGGGAAAAAATGACTTCAGAACTGGAGAAAAACCTTTGAGTTGCTCTCAAACTCAGAAAGATTTAAAGAAAAGAAGAGCCAAGAAATCTTTCACCTGCACTCAGTGTGGAACGAGATCGACATGCAAACAGAGTCTTGAGCGTCACATGAGAGTTCATACTGGAGAGAAACCTTACAAGTGTTCACACTGTGACAAGAGATTCAGTCAGTTATCAAATCTGAAAACACATGAGAGGATTCACACTGGAGAGAAACCGTACACATGTGATCAGTGCGGGAAGAGTTTCACAATAAAAGGAAAGGCTTTGATACAGCACTCTGTAAACAGCCACATCTTTCAGTAATGACCTGTAACTTACCCTCTTTGTGGAGGGCGTCAATGTTCGTCTTCTGGATCATTGCCAAGTCATCAGTCTTCCCCATTATTGTGGTTTCAAAGAACAAGAGATACCCAGAATTTATACTGTAGGGATGGTCATTAATTGAAACTCGAATGTAAATATTCTAATATTTTGAGATACTGATTTTTGACTTTCATGAGCTGTAAGCTCTAATCATCAAAATTAAAACAAAAAAACTTTTGAAATGTTTTACTTTACATGCAATGAATCTAAAATATATGAAACTTTCACTTTTTCACGACATTCTAATTTATTGAGATGCACCTGTATGTGTAAAATATGTGTAAAGTTCAATATCACTGTTAAAAATAGTTTAAAAGGTCATTTTTAACTTTCATATAGGATTCACAACCACACTCAGTTGCTTTTAGTGTAACAGAGTCCCGGGCAGATGAAAATATAATGTACGAAAGACTCTTCTTTTAAGATATTATAATGACTTTAGATTGATTAAAACAATTGAGGTTATGCATTTCTCTGGAATATGTATACAGTAACCAGTGAGTACGTGAAACATTATTGTATAAATATATAACCTTGTAAATTCAGCATGATTCTATCATATTAATCAATAAAAAATACTTAATTTATATACCATATTTGACTTTTTCATCAAAACACAACAAATTTTCTTTTGACTTTTTAAATGTGTCGAACAACAGGCTTGTTGGAAATAAACTGAAAAAAAAAACATAGTGTTATGTTTCTAAGTTAGAACGCTTATAGTTTGTAGTAAAATCTTTAACCTAAAACATTTTTCTTTCAAACTCTCTCACTCACGCGCACAGCTTTCCCACAACATTGCCAACAACATTCTTAACTTTGTTTTATTTACCCTATAACAGAGTCATTTTACGCATTATTGCAACTACAGATGCTGAAAGAGCTCATTAACCTGTTTAATTCTAGTTACTCATTAACTCTGGTTTACCATAAGTATATTGTATTCTTATATATATATTTGTTTAGTCTAAATATGTTTTAACAAATCTTTTTGTTTTTAGAAACACGTTAAATTGAACACATGTAACTAATACCTCATTCAAATGTTCCGGCCTTTCAGGTCAGGGAACTACAATACCCAGCATACACCTCTGTAGAACCTGGTCGAAAAGGACACACACATATAATCTCAACTCAGCACATTCCAAGGAACCTTCCCCTCCGTGCTGTGGTCGTAAAATTAATAAATGACCAGCACCGCGCCCAAGTGTCGGACCAGTGTCCTGCCATGCGCTCCTTATCCTCTCATGAGACCCTTAAAACCATGATAGATTTGAGGAGAACATCTGGATGTATTTAAGAACAGAACAGAACACTGTTGTTTCTTATCACTTAAACATAATTCGACTAAACAGCAGTACAAAGAACTTGCATCTGGACACTCCTGGAATCTCCTGGCCATTTAACGCATAATTCAATGGTGGTATCAACAAGAGAAGACTGTTTTACGACGAGACGTCTGAGCTAAGAAAATCACCAGATCTACACAACGTGACATTCTCATGACCTCAAGACCTCTCATCTTCGTTCTCGCGCACTCCAAAGGAAACGCGCCTTTTCTTCTAAGCACAGGCCAAGGACACCCAAACTCTTAACATTAAATCGTGATGTTGTCTCAGAAGTCTGTCTGAAGTCTCTTTCGGAGGAACCGTGAACAAACGCTGTCTGTAAAGTCATTGTCTGATAAAGGAGCGAGTCATAAAGCTTTCGGACGAGTCTGAGGAGAGGTCAGTAATTCACGGTGTTTCACATAGAAACACAAACATCAGACACATTTTCCATGTTTGGACTGATAATGTGCTGTTACTGAATGTCTCGTGATCACTGAGTGTAATGCATTGCTGCTAACGCGATCTTCTCTTTATTCATTTATCTTTGGCAGATCACATTTCTTATAGTCGCTTTTAAACTTAGTTTTAGGTTCTGTGTTATTATTAGTTATTGTAAAGTCTTAATTATTTAATGTTTTCTGTTCTCGTGTCAGATATGTATAGCTCTGTGTAGATAAGCGCTAATGTTGTTTAAGGGACCGTCTACAAATTCCAGTCATAGTGCAAAAACAAAACGTTAACTACGTCCAGTTATTAATTCAAATGAATGATTTTTACAAAGTTGTAGTAAATGCTGAGGCCAGACTGACTTACTGAATGTGAGCTACAACATTTGGAATGTGGGACCTTTTGCTGAATCACAGTAATTATTTTCTAATTGAGTACTGTACGTGTATAAAGAGGTAATTGAGTACCGTACGTGTGTAAAGAGGTGATTGAGTACCGTACGTGTGTAAAGAGGTGATTGAGTACCGTACGTGTGTAAAGAGGTGATTGAGTACCGTACATGTATAAAGAGGTAATTGAGTACCGTACATGTATAAAGAGGTAATTGAGTACCGTACATGTATAAAGAGGTAATTGAGTACCGTACATGTATAAAGAGGTAATTGAGTACCGTACATGTATAAAGAGGTAATTGAGTACCGTACATGTATAAGGAGGTAATTGAGTACCGTACATGTATAAGGAGGTAATTGAGTACCGTGCGTGTGTAAAGAGGTGATTGAGTACCGTGCGTGTGTAAAGAGGTAATTGAGTACCGTACATGTGTAAAGAGGTAATTGAGTACCGTACATGTATAAAGAGGTAATTGAGTACCGTACATGTATAAAGAGGTAATTGAGTACCGTACATGTATAAAGAGGTAATTGAGTACCGTACATGTATAAAGAGGTAATTGAGTACTGTACATGTATAAGGAGGTAATTGAGTACTGTACATGTATAAAGAGGTAATTGAGTACCGTACATGTATAAAGAGGTAATTGAGTACCGTACATGTATAAAGAGGTAATTGAGTACTGTACATGTATAAAGAGGTAATTGAGTACCGTACATGTATAAAGAGGTAATTGAGTACGTACATGTATAAGGAGGTAATTGAGTACCGTACATGTATAAGGAGGTAATTGAGTACCGTGCGTGTGTAAAGAGGTGATTGAGTACCGTCACGTGTATAAAGAGGTAATTGAGTACCGTACATGTATAAAGAGGTAATTGAGCACCGTACATGTATAAAGAGGTAATTGAGTACCGTACATGTATAAAGAGGTAATTGAGTACCGTACATGTATAAAGAGGTAATTGAGTACTGTACATGTATAAAGAGGTAATTGAGTACCGTACATGTATAAAGAGGTAATTGAGTACCGTACATGTATAAAGAGGTGATTGAGTACCGTACATGTATAAAGAGGTGATTGAGTACCGTACGTGTATAAAGAGGTAATTGAGTATGGCTCTTGTGTTCTGAGTATAGGGTTGTAACTGTATGAGATTTTCACAGTATGATAATCATCTCAGAAAATATCACGGTTTCACGGTATGTATTAAACAATAATTCTTATCAGTAACAATGACTCTTAAAAGAATAAGAACAAGTTATCTGAGTGAACAAATCCTTTATTGCAACAAACTTGAAACCATTTTAATGGACTCTATGCACGTTTCCCCTCCACTGAACGAAGATCCTGTGCCTGTGGACCTCCAGCATGAGGAGCATGATTATTGTTCATTTCCCGTTCCTGCGGCTGTCGATCTTTCTTTAGATCAGACTGAAGATCTCCGAAAGGAAGTGGAACAACTGAGGAAACAGGTGGAAGAACTGTCTGTCCGTCACAGATTTTGCTTGGGCAGATTTGCTGCATCAGACGATGACATACGGTTCTACACTAGGTAAGATTTAAAACGTATAAAGTGGTGATCGACTGCACAGAGCTGCGGTGCCAAACTCCGTCCTCTCTCCTGCTTCAAAGTGAAGTGTTCTCCTCTTATAAATCCCACTGCACCTTCAAGGGGTTAATTGGCATGGCACCACATGGCGCAGTCACCTTTGTGTCATCCCTGTATGCAGGATCCATCAGTGAGCTTCTCAAGCAGTCTGGGATTGTGTCTCTGCTGAAACCTGACATGGCTATTATGGTCGACAAAGGTTTTCTCGTGGACGACTGTGTGCCATGCAAAGTCTACAGACCTGCTTACCTGTCAAAAAGAGAACAGATGTCGGCTGATGAGGTAAAGGAAACTCAATCCATTGCTCGACTGAGGGTCCATGTTGAGCGTCTCATCCGCAGGGTGAAACAACACAAGCTGTTTGATACAGTCATCCCTCTTTCCATCACAGGGAGCATCAACCAGCTATACACTGTTGCTTGCCTCCTTGTGAACTACCAGAATGGCCCTTTGGTAAAAGCATGGGCAAAGGATTAAAGACTAGACAAGACACTTGCTGTAGGGGACAGAACAATTTGAATTTATTTGTAGAGAATATAAATGATTAAAGGTAAACAATTTTAATAATGTGTCTGTAAATAAATAACTTTGATACAGCATTTCTGTAAACATGTAAATATAAATAACTGAGTGTTTCTGTAAACATGTAAATATAAATAACTGAGTGTTTCTGTAAACATGTAAATATAAATAACTGAGTGTTTCTGTAAACATGTAAATATAAATAACTTTGATAGTGTTTCTGAAAATGTGTAACTAAATAACTTTTTTACAATGTAAATCAACTTGAATTTCTTTTTTTTTTCTTTTACATGTTTAAGGATCTTGGCAGGTAGAAATAAAAAAAGAAATGGTCAGCCCTCTCTCTAATAGTTTTAAACATTCTACAGTCTTTGTAGATGCGCTGGATCATCATGTCATCCTGTGCGTACACCACAAAATCAGTCCAATCCCGAGATCAGCATCTGACCTTGCACTTGCCAGTAATAAGCATGCTGTTGTTTTAGCTCTGGTGTGCCATTCTGCAGCTTCAGGTAAGGGCAGTCAACATAACTTTTTAGATTTGGGCACTTTATCTCCAAAAGGCCAAAAACCTGGTGCTCTGTGGGGTCGTAAACGATACCATCAGGAGAGGAGCCAAGCCAAGGTGCATCTGGGTGAATTAAGAATCCACAAGGGTAAAGTTCACTCCACGCAACAGACAGTATTCCTCCACCGCTGCAGATTCCAGTTCAAGGCCTCTCTTCATGTCTGCTGTCTGGCGAGTTCCCTTGTGGATTCTTTCAGCCAAGTGTTCAGCAGAGCTCTGCCCCCGTACATGGCAAATGAAAGTGAATAGTGACTGAAACAGCCAAGCTGCCTAATATATGTTTTTGTGTTAAAAGTAATATGGGCTTGGAATGACATGAGAGCGAGTAAATGCCATGACTTTGTAAACTCTCTCTTTGTCCATATAGTAAACAATCTTAAACAATCCCATATTATACTTCTACATTAAGTAACTGATTGCACTGTGCACCTTAAGCCATCAGCGAGTTTCCTTTCTTTAGGTCGTGCAGATATAACCACCATCCCACTGACAGGACCTGGCTGGACTCCCTAGGAATACCAATAGTCACTTTAGTATGAACCAGTGTTTGCCAGACTTGTTCCTGGAGGCCCACCAACAGTGCATGTCATCTGACTAATCTGACACACAAGTTTTAGGTCTTTTAAAGAGCAATGAGTTGAATTTAAAACAAGGTCTGTGTGCCTCCAGGAATGATGTTAGGAAAGCAATCATTTAATATAATTCATTCTAAAAAGTTTAGAAAATTCACTTAAACTTACCATTGTTCGTGGTTTGTGCCCGCTCTGCTCAGTTTCAGTACAGCTGCGAACTGGAGGAACTGCACTGATGCCAAGCTGAGAGTAATGTGCAGTCTGGTACAATAGTGCAACAATATGGTTGCACAGTGCTGTGCCAGCAACACAGGAACAGCTACACTGGGACAGTATGACAGGTTTGGAGTCCTTTAATGTAATCTGTAAAGATAATTAAACAATGACATAGTAAATGGATGGCCCCAAATGAAACAAATATCTATCTATCTATTTATCTATATAAATAAATAAATCTATCTATCTATATATATAACAATCTTTCAAAATCAGTATCTTTCTTTTAAAGTGCTAAATTTATTTACTGAATAGACTTATGTCTGCATTTCTAAACGTACTGTATAAATTAATAGAAATTTAAAAAAAAGTTTAGGAAATTGAAACATTTTAAAAGATGAACAATAAATCCATCCTTTATTTCTCTAGTTTTGTCTCCCTACTCTCAAACTATGTGGCTTCTCTGTCTTCCTCAAACATACAATTTGAAGCCCTTCTCCTTTTTACTTGAAGGAGTGACCGATGCTAATCTTACAATTCGATTGACATCGTTCACTGTAATCCGTGGAAGTTCTTGCAAGCAGCGAGTGTAAACCGCCATGCTGAGAGCGCTCATTGAAACGGTAGGGAAAAACTGCTTCCGCCGCAGCACCGGAAGTTGCGGAGCAACTGACATGAAACGCGGAAGTAGTCGTGCATCGAGTCCATTAAGGAATTGAATTCTACCTTCTGAAAAATAAATAAATAAATGTAAAAAAAACAAAAAAAAACTATAACACTTATGTAGATCTATATCACACTTTAACATTTAATTAATGTTTTAAAATGTCATCAAATGAACATTTAACAACTTTTATTTTTGGGAAAGTGCTGCACAACAGAGGGGGGGGGGGGGGTAAATTGACACATCGGGGCTAAATTAATCGTCTTCATTTATTTATGTCTACAAATTTTAATGTATGGTTTTTAAAACAGCTTAAGTTTTCATGCTCTCCTCCAAATTGACATTAGGAACTACTTTGTTTTTTAGGGAACCATATATATTTAAGGTTGGAATACAATACATAATGCCATATTTATTAATATTAATAATATGACAGTATTGTAGTTAATATAATGTAATGTAGGGGGAAACCTGCCCATACCCAGCTAGGAAAAAATAATGATAAAAGAACTAATGTTAATTTACTAAAGTGTTATTCAGGAACTGTGAATAAATTACAGCAAAACTTACTGCAAAATAATGATAATAATAATAATATCATGGCTATAATAGCATCCTCAGCAAACCTTAAAGTTGGATTAATATGTATGTACAGTACTGGTCAAACGTTTGGACATATTACAGTTTAATGTTTTTAATCAAAAATAGCATACAGAAAATAAAAAAGTAATATGGTGAAATACAAAATTAATTAAATAAATATTTAATATTTAAATTAATTTTTAAAATTAATGTATTTGTATTATTTAGTATAAATATTTTTATTTAAATTAATTAAATGTTTTAAAATAAAAATATTTTGTAACAATACCGTTCAAAAGTTTGCAATTCAGTGGGTCAATATATATATATTTTTTAAGAAATTAATACTTTTATTCAAAAGGGTGTGTTAAATTGATGCTTAAAATTCAGCTATGACTCAAAGAAATGGATAGTTTAACGTATGGCAACTTGTGTCTAAACTTTTGACTGGTACTACGCAAGTAAAACTATACACATTTTATTGGGGGTGGGGGGCCTCCAAATATCTAGAACCGGCCCTGGACAAAACGTTGTACTTTTTGTACACTTTTTAAGGCTTCAACGATATAATTTGGAGGACATCTGCTTTACTTATATTAATGCTTAAATGTGTAAATTACCGTATTGACCCAAATATTTTTTTCTTGGAAATGCATCTGAAAAAACGCGGTCATCTTATATTCAGGGTCTAGACTTTGACATGTCAATAATACACCCACAACAATAGGTGGCGCCAGACACGCATAAAACGAGTGTGCCATGAAATATGTAATGTAATGTGTGTTGTAAAGATCGCGAGTGAAAACAAAAGAAAAAGAAAAGCTTACACTAGTTTTAGTCTTCACTAAAAATATATAAACGTTGTACATTTTACCAGGAGCTGGAAAAAAAAGAGTTTGTCATGTTAGAAAAAGTTATCAAAAGGGGAAAAAATATATATATTTCAATAGACCAAACCATAAGGGCTATTGTGGACCCGACACGTCCGGACATGTCAAATTTCTATGTTTTATTCACATTTATTTGTATTTGTATCACAGAAAATTAAAGTTTCTACATTATATTTAGAACCTTTAATATTTATATTTACATAATATTAATGAATTTTATATGGTTTCATCCCCTAAACCTACCCATCACAGTAAATCTTCATTTTTAAAAAAATATATTTTCATAAACATCATTTAGTATCATTTAATTTAAAAAAGCTAATTTATTTACATGTTTTTATTTAATTTAAAAAAGTTATGCTCATGGGTGCAATCATCTGGAGTATTACTACACTCCATAGACAAAATAATTTTTTACTGTACGCCTACCAGAATTCTGCATACAACTATTTTTAATGAAATATTGTTCTTAAGCGATCTGAATTATGAGGACTCAAGAAGTTTCATCATAAATCGCAAAACACAAACATGTACATTCATTATGCTAACATATTATTTTAACTCAGTTTGTACTGAATACACTATAATCAGACTTTAATCTTTAATATATTTTTAAGATACTGAAAAACACAAATGTCAAAACTTCTTCAGTGCTCCAGCGATTATATGTAATACGCTGTATAAAAATAAACATTTCAAGCTAAAAAGAGACTCAAGTAACAAACTTGTTTTATTTTTATTAAGTAAAAAACATGATATAGCAAAGCAAACCATTTATCACACATTTTAAACAAGTATTTTAGTTTTTCACTAACCACGCATAAATGCTGTTTTCTCAAAAACACAAACATGTATGTTCATGCTGTTGGCATATTATTGTAACCCAGTTTATGCTGAATACAGTATAATCAGACTTTAGCCATTAATATGATTTTAAGAGTCTAAAAAACACCAATGTCAGGGACATGACAAAATTTCTACAGGGGACCCCAAAACCCCTCAGACCCCGAGGGTTAAAAAAGGTGGTAATACATATTTAATTATATATGATAGCATGTCACAAAGGAAAATCATTCATCATACATTTTAAACACACATTCAGCATTTATTTAAGTTTATTGAAACTTATAAAACACAATTTTCTTCTTTTAAAGATGTTAATAAATAAGTTTGATTATATGTAACATACTATATAAAAATAAGCATTTACAAGTCTTAGGCGATAATAAAATGTCTTACATTTTTTCTGTGAACAATGATGTCCATTCTGTGAATTAAAGATTTCCAAAATAAAATAAAAATGTTATAAAGTTATAAACAATATTAAATATGAACAAACCTCGCAGCTCCTCTTTTGATGGTAATCTCCCATCTGCTTCAGACCCTGACAGACAAGGGAGGGTGAGGATCAAGTTACAGACCAGATGATCTGAGATGTTATTCTGTTAACCTATTTTTATTTTTCCAGAGTGAACGAAGACATCTTAAAAAATGTATTATTATTATTAAAGTATCATCTTAAGAGTGTAAATAAGACCTTTCAAACTTAAAAGATTGTTTAGACAAAATCTTAAAGGTTTTAAAAAATATGTGTAGAACCTTAGTGAACAGACACAAAAATAATTGCAGGACAGCACATTCCTTAGCAGAATCTAATCTAAGGAGCCTCCTCTCGGCTACGCTGTGGTCGTAAAATTAATGAATGACCAACACAACGCCCAATTGTCTGACCCCTGCCATGCTCTGCTTATCATCTCATGAGACCCATAAAACAATGATAGATTTGAGGAAAGAAGGACCGCGATATCTGGAGGGATTTAAAACAGAACTTCAGCGTTGTTCCTGACTGACTTCGGCATAAATAACAATCTAAAGAACTGCTTATCTGGAGACGTTCCAGAAACAGATGGTTTGCGATAAACTACTAATCTGATAAACACAAACGACTGACTTATAGCTCCGTCTGAGCTAAGAAAATCACCTTTTTCTTTTCTTTAATGGACAAAGAAACTCAAACCTGCATGAAGATTTCTTAAAAGGACAATCATTTAAAGTGTTGGAGCAATATGCTTACTAATAATTGTGTTTTATGCCCTTTTTGTGCGTGATGTGTGTTAATTTTAATCTTTAAGTTGTAACCCTTTTTGTTCTAGAAGGAAAAGCTATCAACGTGTGTGAAAGTTGAGTTTGGTTTCGTATGAATGGTCATGATAAATGCAACAGTTCGGTGTGAATTATATGCCAGATTCCACACATGCCTCCAAAGTTCTGACCAAAGAAACTTTAACACCTGAAGAACTCTAAAAGAACTTCAAAGCGTTGCCAGGAAGCCAACCACTCACAGCAGGGCTTTCCCAGTGACATCACGCAACGACGACCTCAGTGGCCAATCCGCAGCCCCAGAGGTTCCCTTCGACCACGTGGAGACACGCGAGGAAAACAACAGATCGCCTGTCAACTCAACTCAGAGCAAGTAACAACTATCTTCATGTCTCACTGAGCTGGTCTTAATCTTTAAAATTAAAGATAAGGTTCTCTGCTCGTGACCTGCCTGGGTAGATCTTTCTGAAATAGCAAAAGAGTGCTAGACTTACTTTCTTCAAACTGCAATGATTCATTTCCTGAACGTTATATGTGTATGTATGTGTGTTTTGTTTTATTCAACAGTACCTGTTCAAATTTTAGTTTATCATTTTAAAATAAAATTGCACTTTTTATTTTTATTAAGTAAAAACATGATATAGCAAAGCAAACCATTTATCACACATTTTAAACAAGTATTTTAGTTTTTCACTAACCACGCATAAATGCTGTTTTCTCAAAAACACAAACATGTATGTTCATGCTGTTGGCATATTATTGTAACCCAGTTTATGCTGAATACAGTATAATCAGACTTTAGCCATTAATATGATTTTAAGAGTCTAAAAAACACCAATGTCAGGGACATGACAAAATTTCTACAGGGGACCCCAAAACCCCTCAGACCCCGAGGGTTAAAAAAGGTGGTAATACATATTTAATTATATATGATAGCATGTCACAAAGGAAAATCATTCATCATACATTTTAAACACACATTCAGCATTTATTTAAGTTTATTGAAACTTATAAAACACAATTTTCTTCTTTTAAAGATGTTAATAAATAAGTTTGATTATATGTAACATACTATATAAAAATAAGCATTTACAAGTCTTAGGCGATAATAAAATGTCTTACATTTTTTCTGTGAACAATGATGTCCATTCTGTGAATTAAAGATTTCCAAAATAAAATAAAAATGTTATAAAGTTATAAACAATATTAAATATGAACAAACCTCGCAGCTCCTCTTTTGATGGTAATCTCCCATCTGCTTCAGACCCTGGCAGACAAGGGAGGGTGAGGATCGAGTTACAGACCAGATGATCTGAGATGTTATTCTGTTAACCTATTTTTTTTTTTCCAGAGTGAACGAAGACATCTTAAAAAATGTATTATTATTATTAAAGTATCATCTTAAGAGTGTAAATAAGACCTTTCAAACTTAAAAGATTGTTTAGACAAAATCTTAAAGGTTTTAAAAAATATGTGTAGAACCTTAGTGAACAGACACAAAAATAATTGCAGGACAGCACATTCCTTAGCAGAATCTAATCTAAGGAGCCTCCTCTCGGCTACGCTGTGGTCGTAAAATTAATGAATGACCAACACAACGCCCAATTGTCTGACCCCTGCCATGCTCTGCTTATCATCTCATGAGACCCATAAAACAATGATAGATTTGAGGAAAGAAGGACCGCGATATCTGGAGGGATTTAAAACAGAACTTCAGCGTTGTTCCTGACTGACTTCGGCATAAATAACAATCTAAAGAACAGATGGCTTGCGATAAACTACTAATCTGATAAACACAAACGACTGACTTATAGCTCCGTCTGAGCTAAGAAAATCACCTTTTTCCTTTCTTTAATGGACAAAGAAACTCAAACCTGCATGAAGATTTCTTAAAAGGACAATCATTTAAAGTGTTGGAGCAATATGCTTACTAATAATTGTGTTTTATGCCCTTTTTGTGCGTGATGTGTGTTAATTTTAATCTTTAAGTTGTAACCCTTTTTGTTCTAGAAGGAAAAGCTATCAACGTGTGTGAAAGTTGAGTTTGGTTTCGTATGAATGGTCATGATAAATGCAACAGTTCGGTGTGAATTATATGCCAGATTCCACACATGCCTCCAAAGTTCTGACCAAAGAAACTTTAACACCTGAAGAACTCTAAAAGAACTTCAAAGCGTTGCCAGGAAGCCAACCACTCACAGCAGGGCTTTCCCAGTGACATCACGCAACGACGACCTCAGTGGCCAATCCGCAGCCCCAGAGGTTCCCTGCGACCACGTGGAGACACGCGAGGAAAACAACAGATCGCCTGTCAACTCAACTCAGAGCAAGTAACAACTATCTTCATGTCTCACTGAGCTGGTCTTAATCTTTAAAATTAAAGATAAGGTTCTCTGCTCGTGACCTGCCTGGGTAGATCTTTCTGAAATAGCAAAAGAGTGCTAGACTTACTTTCTTCAAACTGCAATGATTCATTTCCTGAACGTTATATGTGTATGTATGTGTGTTTTGTTTTATTTAGTTTAGTTCCTGTATCCTAGGTTAGTAGAATAGCAAATAAACTCTCATGTCATTTATAAAGAATGGTCTAGTGCTGTGATTTTCAAGTTTGAAACTATCTGCCAAAGATCACGTTACCTAACAATTTACCCAACCAATTCTGTATTATTATCGAGGCCACGAAATAAACAGAATTGCTAAGATATACTGATTTTAACGATTCGCTGGATGATCGTTGATAAGGTATAAATAATGAAGATTTAATTAATATCAATTCAATCAAACAAATCTTAATTTTAAGATTTAATTCAATTTAAAAGCTGAAATAAAAGCTTAAATCAAGAGCTAATCCTTACATATTTTACTTATCTGTTTGCAAATTGAACCTTAATTGTGATTTTTATTCAACAGTACCTGTTCAAATTTTAGTTTATCATTTTAAAATAAAATTGCACTTTTTTTATTTTTATTTCAAAGCATTTTCCCGCTTAAAAGGCTAAATAAAAAGTTTCCATATCTTAGACTATTACTAGGGTGAGTCTGTGATCTAGTTCTACATTTATGTAGTTGTAAATCAGACTTTCGGGTCCTAGAGATTTTATGACTTTTGTAGGCACCAACCCTTTCCCCCATAAAGCTCATTTAAAATATTTAAATCAGCTACAGACATGTCACCATGACGCGCATTCTTTGGATTACACGCTTGAATTAAGCAGCACATGTGAGGAGCATCTTCTGTGGATCAATGGCTCTCCTGAGAATATTTAATTGCGCTTAAAAAAAAACACAGAACAAGCTAAATGAAAAAGATGTCTGGCGGTAGAAAATACCTACGTTGTTAAAACCTATATACAATATGCTTTTGTTGTTAAGGCTGCTTATTAATAGTGGTGATACTTTTAAGTTTTAAGGGTTTACAAGTCTCATAGAGCTATATTATTTTAATTAATTTATTACTTTTCTTATTTTTACAAAGATTCAATTCATTCCTATATTACAAAAGAAATCATAGGGAAAATAGGGAATGCCAACTCCAAACAGATCCACCCACCTTAACACATTTTTTTTTTTCCCCGCAAATTAATTGTTTGATAAGGTTTGACCCCAACTTCTTACCGTCATCGCAGTGCGGAAGAGTCATTCCACAAAACCGGTACGATTGACAGCCCTAGTTTTTACACAAATCTGTATGAAGCCGAAACAGATTTTGATGAACCAATTTGTAAGCAGTATTTAGATAAATTGGAATTACCTCGGATCTCACAGGTGGATAAAGTATCTTTGGAGGCCCCATTAAGTTTGGAGGAGCTTCACGTCTCTCTAAAAAGCCTTCAAAAGGGCAAATTGCCGGGTCTAGATGCTCTCCCCCCCGGAATTATATTTAGAAATTTTGGATTTGGTAGGAACACTTATGCTTAATTCATTTAATTTTGCAATTGAACATTGTGTATTTCATAGAGGTCAAAAAAACATCATTGATATCATTACTTCTTAAAAAAGGGAAAGATGCATAAGATTGTTCCAACTACAGACCGATATCACTTATCCTATGTGATCTAAAAGTCTATGCTAAAGTTGCTTCTCGTATGGAGAAGGTAATTCATAGTTTGATCAAGGAGGACCAAACCGGTTTTATCAAGGGGCGCAATGCGTCTGACAATATGCGTCGACTTTTTCATATTCTTGACTTTGCAGTCTCTCATCCGAGCCCATATGCGTTTTTTTCACTTGATGCAGAAAAAGTATTTGACAGGCTTGAGTGGAATTATATGTGGGCAGTTCTGCAATGTTTCGGCTTTCGGCTTCCTTTACAGCAGGGAACGAGGCAGGGATATCCACTTTCCCCCTTATTGTTTTGTTTATCTCTTAGCACAAGCCATCAGGAAATCTGAAGTATCGATTAAGATTCATGATCATAATCATAGTATTTCATTGTACGCTGATGATATTATTCTATATTTAGACCACTTTGATGTGTCAGTCTCTAGTATAATTAAGGAATTTGATCATTTTAGTAGCTTATCAGGATACAAAATAAATTGGAGCAAATCTGCTTTAATGCCAATTAACAATGTTAAAGTTAATTCTTCTATAATCTTTCATCTATTTGGGCATTACCATATTAGACAATTTTAATAGTATTCTAGTTAAGGTCAAAAATGACATGCAAAGATGGAAGAATTTTAAAGTCTTTCTTCAAGGAAGAATCTCCACAGTTAAGGTGAATTTGTTACCTTGGTTTAACTTTCTTTTCTCTATGCTACCACTTTCCCCCCTCCAGGGTACTTTAAGGAAATCAACTCCATAATTTCTAATTTTATCTGGAATGATAAATGCCCCAGAATCAAACTTACCACATTACAAGATCCTAATCGCACAGGAGGACTGGCGGTACCAAATTTTGTTTCTTGGAGAGTGATTGAAGCTGACAAGGTTAAACCAAATAGACTCCAAGATATGTTATTTACTGGCACAGGAAAAAAGGGGATAATTATAAATTTGGTCCGGTTGTGGCTAATTTTATTAAAATCTGGAAAACGGTTGAACGTCTGATAGGAGGACCCTTCAAATTTTGTAACGGTACACCTTTATGGCATAATTTTAATTTTGTATGCGGAAATCGTCCATTTGTCCAACCCTCTTGGTCCTCTTTAGGTGTAAACACGTGCGGTGATATATATGATAAGCAGGGCCTCTGTTCATTTCAGACATTAAGAACTAAATTTTGTTTATCAGCATCCGCATATTTTGTCTTTCTTCAATTCCGTTCTGCTCTCAAAGCGTATGGAGTTCCTTGGGCATCTCCCATCTCCTCTCATCCTATGCGGGATTGGATTGCACCATCTTCTGGTCAGCCATCTGTTTCGTTAATATATATAATATAATTATTGATTGCATTACAAAACCTCTTTCTATTAAATCTATTTGGAATAGGGAATTATCTGACCTTAATTTATCTGTCGACTTGGAGAAAGTGTGGTCTAACCTCAGCTTAACATCTAAAAACTTGGCTCATCATCTTATTCACTTCAAAGTCATTAATAGAGCATACATAACTCCTTACAAAAGACTCTAAATTAAACTACAACTAAATTTTAACTGCCGTATATGTAATACTGCATCATCGGGTACTTTTCTGCATATGTTTTGGGAATGTCCTATCGTCATTAATCTAAGGACACATGTAAACCTGGTTTTATACTCCTTGCTTGTCTTCTTAACGATGATTCTGGTCTCTGTATAAGCTTAATACAAAAGAGAATGATGTTTGCTGGTTTTACGGCTGTGAAGAAGACAATAATACAGAACTGGTTTACACGGCACATGTGTGCAAAAACATATTGGATCCATAGCCTCCTGAAAATAGTGACTTGTGAATGTACAACAGCGTGAATTAATGGGGCCAAGCCCTCTACTATTGATGCTTGGCAGTGTTTTTTTTTTTTTTAACATACTTGATTATATAAAGGAATGACTTTTGTTTTTTTTCTTTTTCCCCTCCCTCTCTCTCTCCCATTTGACTGGACTCTTTAAAGTATTGATTATATGTCTGTTGTTTTGTGTAATTTTTTTTTTTTTATTTTTTTTGAATGGATGTTGTATGGAAAAAAAATAAAAAACAATAAAAAGTTGATAATAAAATATCTTAAATTGTGTTCCAAGACAAACGAAGCTTTTGCGGGTTTGGATCGACATGGGGGTAAGTGATTAATGACAAAATTTTCATTTTGGGGTGGAGTGACCCTTTAAAACCTACCCCATTCCAGGACAAGGCATCCAGAGATTTTTGTATTAGAATAAATGCAAATAAAACATAAGAACTGAAGAAACATAAAGACAAAAACATGAGATTAAGACAACAGATAGCTTAACAGTGTGCTAGACATAGGATATTTTCACAAAAATGTATAATGCAAGTATCATAGTTTTTATCAGAGTAAAATATTACATAGGCCTATAATAATAAATGCTGACGATGTCACATAACAAAAGAGTCGTTTCATACTGAGTGTTATTGAATGAGTCCGAGTAAAACATGTCATTATGGTCGTGTTCTATTAAATGCATGTTAAAGGTGGCAACCGAGCTTGCGAAGGCAGTTCGTGCAGCATCATGCAAACTAATTCATGCACTCTGATCTCAGTACTGTATTTTACCAATAATATGCTGAGCAAATAATTATTTAATTAATTTCAAAATTGCTCCAAGGCTGGGTTCAAACTGGGTTAAACATGCAGCACTAGTCTGCTAGATTAAACTGATATACGAACAGTCACACAACAAGCACTCACTTTGTAAACCAAACGCTTTGTCTTAAACAGATGCGTGTGAATAACCTTGCAAAAATGATAAATTCTACACCCAACTGCATAAAACAATATGAATACTTATGGTGTAGGCTGATGTAGTGATGAAGGAATGCTGAAAGAGGATTGCAGCTGTGATTTTGATAGCAGGCCCGGAGAGTTTTCAATGAAAGTTAACGTGAGAATTCAGGCAAAAATATAATTTGGTGATTGAGACGTGAGTATTGACGCGACAGCTCGATGATGATGGGCATTCGGACTGATAGCGGACATGAACTTAAAAACCCTGCTAGCGTTTCACATTTTCTGCTATGAAATAGTACTATAAATAGTACTATAATAACTATAAAACATCATAGTAGGACGATCAAACAACCACAAACGCTACTGTTATATTAGTTTGTTGCACAATATTAACAGCGTGCATCATTAAAGTAATGTAATTTACGCAGTCGTTCACAGAAGTTTACATTTAAATTATGTCAGTAATTTTATGAAAAGTCGGGCTAAAGTTTTTAAGCAACAGTTTCCCTGACAAAGTAGGGAATGTCAGCGCCATCAACTGCGAAAAATGAAACCGAGAGTTCAGTGCTTATATACTCCAGCTGTCAAGCAGTGATTGGCCAGTGTTATGTTCCCAGTTAGTCTAGGGTTAGCAGAACCAGTAACAGAATAAAATGGTGATGTGTGGATGCAGCAAGGTTCAATTCCAACTCCGGTGTTTTAACAAATGTCAAGTCAACTCAATATCAAGAAAACAAGTCCTTTTATTTTAAAGATATGGGAAGATGTCAAGGCTTCAAGACGGGGCAAGGCCAAAATAACAAACAAAAAACCCTCTAACTACTAGGGAGAAACTAACTAAGCTAACACAAAGAAAAATAAACAAATACAATCAATACACTAACTCCCTAACTAGCATAAACAGGAGAAAAACAAGGTATAAAGAAAATGGCACCCGCCTCTCTACTAACATATTCCCAATAAATTAACAATAACTTCATAAATAACAAAGATTATCAGAAGAAGGTACAAACAAATGATAAATTCTAAACCAAACCAAATTTCTTATCTTAAGCATCAGTCACCACAAAAGTGTTAACACAATAACACTATAAATAAATCAATTCAACAACATATTCAATCAAAACAACTGCCGGTAATAAAGCTTGTGGGTTTGAGAACAGAAGCCTCCACACACACACCCCACACTGTGCAATGGTACAGCTTCTCCTCCTCCTGCAATCACATCAGATCACCAATCATTGGAATCAGGTGGCAGCCATTACCTCCTGCTTATGGGAAGTAAAGGGAGAGAGAGAGAGAGAAAAAAAACATTGTTCTTTGGGGAGGAACTCCATCTTTGAGTTGATCTGAATCTCAGTTGAATCTGCTGGTTTTGAAGATGAACTTTATTCAGTGTGAAAACTTTAGATAATGTTTATTTGTCATGTCGCTTGTAATGTCTGGTTAGAACAGATTTATCCAGATGATATTTTACTGCTTTATACATTGTCACATTTGGTGATGACACAAATCAGACCTGAAAGTGCTGGATTTGAAGATGACTGTGATTGTTTTTGTATGACTGTGTAGAGCAGATGAATTATTGAAACACTTCCCACATGCAGTGCAGTAATACGGTTTCTCTCCAGAGTGGATCCTCTCATGTGTTTTCAGATTTCCTGAATTACTGAATCTCTTGTCACAGTGTGAACACTTGTAAGGTTTCTCTCCAGTGTGAATCCTCTCATGTGTTTTCAGATTTGCTGACTGACTGAATCTCTGGTCGCAGTGTGAACACTTGTAAGGTTTCTCTCCAGTGTGAATCCTTTCATGCTGTTTTAAACGGCTCGCTGAAGTAAAAGTCTTCTCACACTCAAAGCACATGTACTCTCTCACAGCAGTGTGTATTTTCTGATGTTCTCTCAAACTTTGTACATGTGAAAAACTTTTTCCACACAAATAACATGAAGTCTTCTCCTTTGTATGAACTCCCAGGTGATTCATCAGGTATGAAGCTCTCAAAAATGTTTTCCCGCATTGATCACATGTGTACAGTTTCTCTCTAGTGTGGATGTTCATGTGATACTTAAGGGTTGATGATCGTGTGAAACTCTTCCCGCACTGATCACAAGTGAACGGTTTCACTCCAGTATGAACTCTCATGTGGTCCGTGAGGTTTCCGGTTTGTGCAAAACTCTTCCCGCACTGATCACATGTGTACGGTTTCTCTCCCGTGTGAATTATCTCGTGTCTTCTCAGGACTCCTGACTGACTGAATCTCTTGTCACATTGTGAACACTTGTAAGGTTTCTCTCCAGTGTGAATTATCTCGTGTCTTTTCAGGACTCTTGACTGACTGAATCTCTTGTCACATTGTGAACACTTGTATGGTTTCTCTCCAGTGTGAACTCTAATGTGAAACATAAGATCATATTTGCATGTCAAACTCTTTCCACACTGATTGTAGGTGAAAGATTTATTGGTTCTTGTTTTCTTTAAAATTATCTGTTTGCTTTGACAGCACCTCAAAGGTTTTTCTCCAGTTTTGAAGTGATTTTTTCCCTCAAATTCACTCAATTCTTCATTGTCCTCATTTTCTTTAATCAACTCTGAAATAAAAGCAAAAACAGTTCCTTTGTCAGTAACTCATAAAAAAGTATGAGATGTATGACAATTCAAAAATATTGAACCCTGGTGTAACAGTGGAAAATAGACAATTGCTATACACAATATTGATAATTTTGATGCAGTTTTATAAATACACCTAGTACATTATATATTTAGTCATTTAGAAGACGCTTTCATCCAAAGCAATATACAAATGATGACAATAGAAGCAATCAAAACCAACAAAAGAACAATAAAATGCAAGTGCAATGACAAGTCTCGGTTAGCCTAACGCTGGTTATTACACATATATATACACACACATATACAGTCGTGGCCAAAAATATCGGCACCCTTCGTACAACTCTGTCTGATCTGCAAACTACATTTCACACCAAAACACGTGAGAAGTAATAAGGAAATAACGCCAGAACCCATGTGCGTCAGCCCGTTGTTCTCAAGTGACTGAATTGTTACAAAACTGTAATAAAATGTTACAAAACTGCCTGGAAGTGGACGTGTGTCTATATCGTCCTAATGCACGGTGAGAAGGAGCTAGACCACAGCTAGAGAATTGCAGAAAATAGTTGAGTCTCGGGGTCAGAAAACCTTTAAAAAAAATTGTCAAACAGCACCTACATCACCACATGTTGTTTGGGAGGGCTTCAAGAAAAATGCTCCTCGATCATCCAAAAACAAACTCCAGCATATTCAGTTATCAGACACGACTGGAACTTCAAATGGGACTGGCTTCTATGCTCAGATGAAACAAAAAAAATGAGCTTTTTAGCAGCAAACACTCAAGATGGGTTTGGTGAACACAGGGATAAAAATATGAAATACTGCTGTATTTTTGATGTTGTGGGCCTATATTTCTGCTGGAGGTCCTGGACATCTTGTTTAGACGCATGGCATCATGGTTTCTATCAAATACCAACAGATAAAAAAAAAACAAAAACAACAAATGACTGACTATATTAGAAATCTTGGTCCCACTTTATATTAGGTGGCCTTAACTACTATGTACTTACATTTAAATTAATTATTTGGTACAATGCACTTATTGTGTACATACATGTTTTTACATTGTACTTATATTTTTAAAAATACCTATCTGTAGTTACATCTGTAATTCATTTCTGTAATTACATTTATAATTACACTGTTGACCCATCCCTTACACCTTAACCCACCCTTAAACCTACCCATATCACCAAACCTGTCCCTAACCTTACCTGTATCCCACCTCAAAGCAGCAAAAGTGTTTTGTAATACAATATGAACACAATAAGTACATTGAACTTATTTGTTGATGTAAGTACATAGTAATTAAGGCCACCTAATATAAAGTGTGACCGAAATCTTATAATGGGCCATGTTTGGATCTTCCAACCGTACAATAATCCAAACACAAACCTAAAAAACAACACAAAAATGGGTCACTGAGCACAAAACCAAGCTTCTGCTGGTCATTCCAGTCCTCTGACCTGAACCCTGTAGAACATGAGTGAACTGAAGAGAAGCAGCAACATGGAGCTGTGAATCTAAAGGGTCTGGAGTGATTCTGGATGAAGGAATGGTCTCTGATCTCTTGTCAGGTGTCTCTAACCTCATCAGGCATTATAGGAGAACATTTAGAGCTGTTAAACTGGCAAATGGAGGTTTCAAAAAGTATTGAATAAAAGGGTGCCGTTAATTGTGGCCAATGTGTATTAGAGAAAAGCATTTATTTCATAATGATACCCCCATCTTAAATTCTTATTATCCAATGAAGGGTTAGATTTTTGTGAATTTTTTTTAATAAAAGCTCAAAAGGATTAACAATGCAGATTAATTTTCACATTTACCTTCTTTGTTCATATTTACCAAGGGTGCCGACATTTTTGGCCATGACTGTATGTATGCGTGTGTATATATATATATATATATATATATATGATCAGATCTGTCTGCCTCATGACCCTGATCAGATCTTCATCCTCAGAAACATCCTGGAACAGGCCAATGAGTGGAACACCACAATCCAAGAAAAGGCGTTTGCTTACATCGACAGAAGAGGCCTGTGGGTGATTACAGAAATATGGCATACCAAGCAAACTGATCGCTATCGTCAGAGCACTGTACAAAGAGTTTCAGTGCGCAGTGATAGACGAAGGGGAGACAACTGAATGGTTTCCAGTGGTCACCGGAGTCAAGCAAGGCTGCTGGCATGTCAGGATTCCTGTTCATTATGATCATTGACTGGGTTATGAGGCAGACAGTGGAGAACAAGAAGACAGGCATAAGATGGAACTTCACCACAGTACTTGAGGACCTAGACTTTGCTGATGATATAGCCCTACTATCATCAGCATTTGACCAGCTGCAGACGAAGACCACAAGATTGGAAGAAAATGCAGGAAGGGTAGGGCTCAAACTGAACGCCCAGAAGTGCAAGGTGATGAAGTTGAACAGCAAGGAGGAAGGGCAGAATGGCGTGGAGGAGGTGGAGCGCTTCACATACCTTGGTGCGGACGTGACCCATGATGGAGGTGGCACAGGGGACATACAGAGGAGAATAGCTTTGGCCTGTGCAGTTTTTCACAAGCTGGCCAAATTATTTTACGCCAGAGACATCGGCAGGAAGACCAAGGTGACATTGTTCAAGACTTTGGTGCTATCTACACTTCTACATGGGTGTGAAACTTGGAAGCTGACCAAAGGGGAGGAGAAAAAAAAACTGGATGCCCTCCAGAACAAGTGCCTCAGAAGAATCCTCAGGATTCGCTGGCAACAACATGTCACCAATGAGAGGGTACTGGAACTGGCAGAGACTGAGAGAGTCCGAGATGAAGTGAGGAGGAGAAGAGGGACCTGGATTGGTCACTTGCTGAGGAAACATCCAACTAGCGACTGTGCTGTTGTCTTGGGCTGGAGGCCAGAAGGAAAGAGAAGAAAAGGACAGCCAAAAACA
The DNA here is from genome assembly GCF_012432095.1 of Onychostoma macrolepis. Taxonomy (NCBI): domain Eukaryota; kingdom Metazoa; phylum Chordata; class Actinopteri; order Cypriniformes; family Cyprinidae; genus Onychostoma; species Onychostoma macrolepis. Next base: position 53,586,243 of record NC_081157.1, on the reverse strand, counting down.
ACATGGCGTAGAACTGTTGAAAAGGATCGAGATGGAGAGGGGTGGCCTTCATGGGAGAGAGCCAGACAAGCAGCCAAAGATAGGAGGCAGTGGAAAGAAAATGTCCAGGCCTTATGCGCCTCCTGGCGCGGAGAGGATTAAGTTAAGCAAATAAGTTCATATCTTCTTCATAGTAGCCTGCAGGTAAAGGGACCCTAACATTAGAGGTCTGCACGGGCTTTAAATTGAAGCCCGAACCCGTCCCGTACCCGAGATCGTCTGACCCAACCTGATCGGCACAGTTAAATTCAGAGCCCGAACCCGACCCGAATCTGAAAATTTATTTATTTTTTCCCCCACAACGAATAGCCAATTTAAAAAAAAAAAAAGAAAAGAAAAAGGATGCCGTATTTCACGATTGCATGCAATGGTCAGTAAGCAAATAGGCTACATGTAAAGAAACAGATTCATCAAGGCTCGGCCACTTCACAAGGCAAAAGAAAAAAACACTTACCAGTTATGAAAGTTTATGAACATCAGGTGCAGCGGTCACATAAATTCTGCCGAGTTTTTGAATGGTTGTATACGACAAGACGATAATTCTTCTACTGTGCAAATGATGGTCATTTTCGTCAGTTTAGGCTCGTTAGCCTTCGGCCTGCTTTAAATCAGACACAGAGATGTAGTGCGGTAAGATTGCGTTAATTTGAATGAATTTATCATTTATTTGAATTAGCGAGAGAGAGAGAGAGAGAGAGAGATGAAAGTTGTATGTGAACCTGCGTCTGCACATCTCTCTCTCTACGAGCAATGAGGCTTAGTTACTTCAAAAACATTTTACCAGAGGCGGACAAAGTACACAACTTCCTTACTTGAGTGAAAGTACAGATACCACTGGTCAAAAACTACTCCACTACAAGTGAAAGTTGTAAAGACAGATTTTCACTTAAGTGAAAGTACAGAAGTACATGTTTTTAAAAGTACTTAAGTATCAAAAGTAAAAAGTAAATGCATTGTCGTATTGTTGTATATTTACAATAGCATATGCCACTAATGCAACCTACTGACAATGACATCTCTGAATTCAATAATGAAATGCATTTAACTGAAAATTGAGTGTTTAATCTTATCATTATACATTACTGACACTCTGTCCTCCAATTTGATACTGTTAAGTGCTTTGACACAATCTGTATTGGTAAAGCGCTATATAAATAAAGGTGACTTGACTTGACTTGACTACTGAATACACTGATTAGCTTGTATTATCTTTGGAATTAAGAGGTTTTATGTTACAAAACATATAAAAAAAAAATATTATCTAACACTCCTACAGCTACATTGAGCTCATTTTAATACTTGTTTAAAAGTTACAAAGTTCTTTTTCAAAGAGATATTAAAGTCTATGATATGGTCCATTTTAGGCAAACAACGCAAACATTGAAAAGAAAACAAACTATAGGTTACTATAGTGAGATAATAGTAAATTTGTTGATACTATGATTTTACTGCAAATACCATAGTTATGGTTACTATAGTAAAAATATGGTTAATTTTCCAAAGGTCTTTAATGAGTTAACACATGCCTTTTTAGAGTGCTTTTAGCTGTGCAGTAGCGCAGACTTTTACATTAGTTTAGCGGGGAAGATCCCGAGGTTGCCAGATTTTCGTAAAAAATATCAGCCAAATGTCCATTCAAAGCTAGGCAGAAAACTGCGGGCTTAGAAATACTGTAAGACTTGGCAACATAGGAAGGTCCTGGCAGATCACAGGCCGGATTTTCGCAGAAAAAAAGGGTTCAGTGAATCTGAAAATGCACTCATTGCAAAAACTGCTACATATAACGACTTTCTACTTGGGGACCTTGATATAAATGTAGTTGAGTAAAAAGTACGATATTTGTCTTTCAAATGTAGTGAAGTTAAAGTCGCAAGTTTCCAGAAGAAATAATACTCGAGTAAAGTACAGATACTCAAAAAGTGTACTTAAGTACAATACTCAAGTAAATTTACTTCGTTACTGTCCGCCTCTGCATTTTACCCCCTCATTGCAGAGAAATAAGGTTGCGAGGTCGGGTAGCAGACCTCTACCTAACATTGGCCAATCACAGCACATATACAGTACATATACAGCACAAATACAGCAGTCATCATTAACTGAGCATTAGCTTCTCATGACTTCATGACTAAAGTGGTGACTTGGTCCTTTTAAATACTGATTTAGACCCAGTTAAATCAACAGTAATGCCTAGAAAGAGCTGAGAAGGAATTCAGTACATATACCATGAACTTTAAGTGCCTGTATATCTGAAAACTCTACAAAAAATAAAGCTGGTTTACAAGACCATAAAGGATTTACAAAAAAAAAAAAAAGGTAAGAAGACACCTTTTAGTGTAACAAGCTACTGATGTGGACTCCTCATTAAATATTTAATGTTGAACAAAAATAAACTGATCAAATAAATGGCACAGACATGGCAGTACATATACATACTTGTCCTTTGTAGGGTATAGAGTGCAGAAAATGGAATTATATGTTAGTTGCAGGGGTTTTTGTGAGCAGGAGCCTACAGCTTCAGCTATCTAAAAGAAAAAATGTATGGTTTTGTAAAGAGTTTTCAGATATAAAGGCATTTAAAGTTCATGGTATGATGAAGTCATGAGAAGCTAGGGGTGAGAATCTTCAGGCACTTCACGATCTGATCCGATTCTGGGAGTCACGATCCGATTCCAAAATGATTCTTGCTCTACATTTTTTCCCACAAATTAATTCTTCTGCTGTGCAAATACATCTTTACAACTTTACATTAGGGCTGTGCGATATGACGATATATATCGGATGGACGAAATAAAAAGTCTATCGTTTCATATTATGTTCTATCGTTTATTTCGTGGTGTCGCAAAATACATTGTTTACGGTAATACTTTTTAATCATTTGGATGAGTGCGATCTTTACACACCACCACGGGGCGTGAAGGGGAGACAGAACCAGGTGGAGAACGACCAGCCAGGACAAAACGAGGAGCTCGTTCTACTACTACGAGGAACTACATCTGTAGCATGGACACGTGTTTTTAAGCGCTGCAGTTTTAAAACAACCGATTTTAAGCCGTTGAAACACATACAACAGAGCTATATGCGTGCGCCGTCTCCGTTTCTATGTGAGCGGACCGCGCATTATTTATTTTTTTTCCGCTTTATTGACTTTGAACGATTACATAAACACACTTATATGCGTCAGAATCCCCGTCTTGGCAAGTATCCTCATAAAGACAGCGATTTAGGTCTTAAGAGAGAGGAAACAGCTAAAAGAGAAAACGCATATGTAACAGTATATTGGATCCGGACTTCGGTCTTAAAGGGGAAGCTGTCCAATATTCGTTCTGTCTGCCATTCATATTAATCATAGCACATTGCTAGAAAATCTCTCACTGCTCTTGACTAAATCACTTTTGTAACTTTAATAAGAAGAAATAATAATAAAAAATAATGATATATATATATACAGTATATATGTATGTGTGTGTGTGTATATATATATATATATATATATATATATATATATATATATAAATAAAATGATGATGAATAATGATATATGTATAGAATCTATACATAATACGTGTTAATTATATCTATCATAGATAGATATAATTAACTCAGTGAAGACTAATTAATTTACACAATGTATGTAGCGTTTCTTATTTATTGTAGTTTTTTGTCCTATTGCTTGCAATTAGTTTCTTATACTTATTTCATCACTGACTGTTTATTTATTTTCAGTGAGCTTGAGTTTTTTTTTTTGTCTATTTTTAGGCTTGTATTAGTTTGATATTGACATTGGTGACAAGGATTATGAAAATTCTATGGTATCAAAGATTTTAATATCATAAAAACCTTTTTAAAAGAAAAAAAATACTATATCGTGATATAAGATTTTGGTCATATTGCCCACCCCTACTTTACATCTTAACCAAAATTTGTTTATAGTTGGAATCTCTGTGTGAATCTTCACTGGTTTCACGATTTTCTTTTTTTCCCTCAGCATTATTGCCATTTGATTATTACTGATGAGATCATAGACAGTGGCAGCTTTAACAGGCTGCATTCAGACTCATGCACAGATCTATTTCGATATATCAGATGTTTTGTCCTGCTCTGAAAACATAACTGACTGCGTGTACATCAATTTCGTATAAAAGTATTAAAAAATGCAAGTGCATTTAACTGCAGCCGCAATCGAGCTTCAAGACAAACAAACACAAAGCGCACGTGAAAGTCTGTCAGTGCGCGAGTTTCATGCATCTAATAGTACTGCATTCCAAATGGTATAAATGAAAGCATATTTAAAGCATATCTCAAGTAAAACATGATGCTCGGGCGATAGAGGGAGAGAAAGTGAAAAGCTCCAGATACAAACTCCAGGCCGTGGCTTCGCAGAGAGAGGAGGCCTCCAGAGGAGTGTGCGGCAGGAGAGAATGGCAGATTCACAAAAAAAAAAACACGAGTCTAGCACGCAAGGTTTTTAAAGTTAAATTCTCGCAGCACTTGCGGTTAGAAACGCCAAAGATAGCATCTCGTGCATGGGCCAGGCCCATACATCTAATGTGCTTGCCGTGCTGGTCGTCACTCGCGATGAGACGAGAGCACGGCAGCTGGCACCGACGAAAGTCCATTCCACTCACCACTCAGAGAATAATATTCCACTGATGCGGTCGCTGAAGTGCAAAGAAACTCCAAAACGGTGCAGAGAATTGGGCCAGAAAAAAAACGCAAGAACGAATGCTTCTGAAGAGAGGAATATCTGAGGGGTGTAATGGCGTGAGCACGTGTCTACGTCAATCACGTATGACGTCGGGGCGGCATCTCACACCATCAGCCAATGAATTGGCGTGATTCTATACAGGCTTCAGACAATCGTCACACCCATTGCGTCAGTGAACCTCTGAAAGAGAACTAATGCCATGCTTCCTCATATCTAATATTCAAAAGGTAGGATGTACAGGGTGAAAAGCAATGGGCCGAGTACCGAGCCCTGCAGTACCCCTATTGAACCATATACACCTGAGTCTCTGGCCTGCTAGACAGCAGACAGCAATATAGACTAAATTCTGTGTCTCTGGTCTATTCAGAGGAGGCAACAACAGATACAGTCATGTGAAAGAGAAAGTGAACCTCCTTTGAATTCTATAAATTTTATGTATCAGGACATAATAATATAAAAAAAAAGATAATCTAGTCCTTAGTAGTCTTTAAAATTAGGTAAATACAACCTCAGATTAATAACAACTCATAACACACTGTCAAGTCACCTTTATTTATATAGCGCTTTTACAATACAGATTGTGTCAAAGCACTTAACAGTATCAAATTGGAGGATAGAGTGTCAGTAATGTATAATGATAAGATTAAACACTCAATTTTCAATTTTCAGTTAAAGGCATTTCATTATTGAATTCAGAGATGTCATTGTCTAGCTCAGTTTAGTTTAAATAGTATCTGTGCAATCAAATCAGCGATAATCGCTAGAAATCACTGTGTGAAAAAAAGGGGGGGCCAAAATGGAGAAGCCATGTGTGACAAACTAAGTACACTCTTACTGTTTCTATTGGAATTTAGAGGCATTTGCTGCTAATCAAATGCCCTTGAAAAAACTTTGAGAAACTTCTCATCAGATATTGAATGTTTTCTTGGCCTTCCAGTCCTTTTCTATTCCATTAAGGTTTAAGAGAGCCAGGTTCCTGCTATTGCTCAAGTGTTAGCTACAGAAACCTTTTTTTTTCTGATTTTTTGCGCTGCGCGTCACCTTGAGTTCATCACTGGACCAAATGATAACTTTCCCATTCAGCCCTACATCTGGAGAGCCTCTCGTGTTCAAAGGGCAGATGTGAGCTCAACATGTTTTGAGAAACCACGCAGGTTAACTTAATGCTGCGTTACGTGTGAAGTGGCCATAAAACGGCACAGTTTTTTCCAGACTCTGTGGCTGTAGAAACAAAGAGGATGAAACGCAATCATGGGCAAATGAGCTTCTCTACTACTTCTTTTGAAACTGATTTCATCATAATTGATATTAGTATTATCCACGCAGCAAAATCCTTATTTGTTTAGTCAGCTAAGTGTGGGCCTTTGTAAAATACGTGACAAATTGCATCCCGTATTGATTTGACACAGGACATCATTTTACTTTCAAATACGGGACGATTCCATCATTAGAAAGGTTAAAGATTCAATTTTACCCTATAATAATCTTATAGAAACAGTATGTGTGTCTTATTCGCTTTAATTAGGACATTCTTCAAAAATATCATTAATATCTGTAGAAGAGGACAGAATAAGGATCAAATGACTGAGTTCAGCTTTGAGAAAGAAACCGACCTGTTTGTTCCTCAGTATCTTCATGTTTCAAGCTGAAAACCTCTGCAATCCTGATGTCTTCACTCTCCTCTTTAATAAACGCCATCTTTATGGATCTCAGTCACTTCACCGGGAGTTTCTCTGAGAAAAATAAAGAAAAAACTAATTCTGGATGTGTCTCAGTCAGCGAACCGATTAGCCAAAAAACACTCAAAACTAGAACTACACATTACTAAAAGAACACAAATTATACCAACAAAGACATGACAGATTTCGTTTATGTTTGGTATTTAATGATGTTCATGTTAAATTCAGTAGATTGTACTGTTATGGAAACTTTTGCAGTTGGATTGTGAAAATTGTCTTATAGCCTACATCTTTGTCTTCTCGTTTCATTTACACTGTTTTAACCAACAGAGCGTGTGATCACTGTACAAAACATCTGGGGTGTATTCCAAAAAGCAGGTTATGTGACATATCCGGGTATGTTTGAGGATAAGTGAGCGGAAAACCTCAGCTTTCGGTTCCAAAATCAGAGGATACTTTCAGGGTATGTAAGTAACCATAGCAACTTGTTTCTGAAGATAACCTGCTCCGGAGCAGCTTATGTTCCAGGGTTAGTTCACTTCAGCTCCATCAGTGCACACGTGATCTACTGATGAGCCTTCAGTGGGTGTGACAGATAGCACACAAGATTAGCCTATATAATATTACAATATGTATTATCGCCTATTATATATATATATATATATATATATATATATATATATATGTTAATTACGCTAATATACACCATATTGCCAAAAGTATTGGGTCACCCCTTCTAATGAACAGGTAGTAATTTCCATGAGTACAAATCTTAATGTTTAGGCATATAATGATATTCTAGGGAATTGTGTGCTTCTAATTTTAAAGCAACAGACCAGTCAAGCTCTTCCACACTGACTCAATCAATCATTTCTTTGTGAACCTTGCCTTATTCACAGAGACATTGTCATGTTAGAATAGAAAAGGGTCCTGTCCAAACTGTTGCTATAAAATTAGAAGCACACAATTCCCTAAAATACCATTATATGTGTCCCAATACTTTTGGCAATATAGTGCAAGTAATAAATAAGGTAATATTCTAGAATGGTTATTGGATATTTATTTTATTGGCATATATAACAGTTATCTATAAATTATAAAACAATATTATAAGACAAGGTAATGTTTAATTTATTATATTAAAAATATTTATTAAATTTTATATCTCGCACATGGATCGGCATTTTCTATAATGTATTTATATAATAAAAATACATATCTGATATGACTTAATTTATAATTAGCATCAAACAAACAATATAATTCTTATTCTCAAGGATTAAAGATTAAACGGGGGAAAAAGAAGAAAAATGCTTCCACAACCATCAATTAGTTGGAGATATGCACTAAGCATGTAAATGACCACTGAACAAAAGAAGAAGAAAGAAACAGCGTCCGTTTCCATAGTGACTCGTGGATTCGTCGCTCTGTTGAGAATGTCTCGAGTCTTAACCAGAACATACTCTGAGTTGAATGAACTTACTCCCGGACGCGTTTCTGGAACCACATACCTCGAGTAATCAAGGTTTGGGGTCAATCAAGCGAGAGTTCAGGGTTTATCTGACGGTAAGTTAACTGTGCTTTCTGGAATACACCCCTGGTTCAACTACTAAAACACCTGTTTTTGAACTATTTCTCGATATAGGGATCTTTTCTGTTATCACAAAAATAACACTGATTCATGTTAAATCAAGCATTGCATCGTTTCATTTAATAAGAAAGTTTTAGTTTTGCAATGCTTGGTAAAACTATAAATTTGCATGAACAGTTCAGTTTAATTTCTTCTTCTTCTTCTTCTTCATTGGCGGGTCGCTATCTTAATAGAGCGTTACCGCATCTACTGTGGAAACTGGACCAGAGACTCAGATCTCAGGCCAATCAAGAGTCGTGCCTTCAGCTCCTCCATCTACAGCACAATCTCCTCTCAGCACAGAGAACAGGAATACTGATATTACTTATAATACTATATTAATAATAATAATACATCTGTCTATATTCTCTGTATTAACCTGGCTCTTCTCAGAAACTGTATTAATATACTGTTCCCTCCTATTAAATTCAAAATATTCTTTAATGTAAACGGTTTCAAAAAGTCTTCAGTTAATCTGCTTCTCTCTTCACCGTGTATGAGTGCATGCTCCACTGTCTCTGTACTTCCACACTCACACGACCCTGAAGGATGTTTCTCTATAGCTTGCAGTGTTGAATTAGTCCTGTATGACCCAACCTTAACCTAGAGATAACACAAGCATCTTTCCTTCTGCCGCTTGAATTCCTTCCTCTTCCAACCAATGGTTGAACTGTATGCAGATGTCTTCCCTTTTGCTCATTATCACAATCAGATTGCCAGTTTTTCTTTATTTCCCTTTTTATAATTGATTTAAATTCTGATTTACTGTATCTTATATGCATATCAATGATTTCCTTTGCCAATCTGTCTGCTTCTTCATTTCCTGACACCTCGGTATGTGCCAGAACCCATATAAACTGTACTTTCTCGTGTGTTTGTTCCATAGCATATAGAATCTGTAATATCTCCAAAACTATATCTTGTCTGGTTTCTGATTTTTGCTCTTTCAAACAAATCAAAGCCGAACTTGAATCTGAACATATTATTGAATTACTTATTCCCATTTCTTTGACTTTATTTATTGCTATCATGATTGCTATTAATTCTCCTGTAAACACTGAGATATGATTTGTTATTCTTTCACCCCACAGAAGCTACCCCCATCTGACCACTCTGTGCATCTTTAGAGGCATCTGTAACACCTGTGTGAAGTGTTCATACCTGGAACTATCACCTCTGCTTCAGACATGTACTGACCCTTTCCTTGCCTGGCTTTCAATAAACATAAATCTATACTAGCTTGTGGTAAAATCCATACTGGTATTATTGGTATTGTTACTACTGGGATAATTCTGTTCCAAATCTTTAATGATCCATGCAAAGCCATTAACTTTCCTTTTACCATGTCCTCACCTCTGTGTGTGTGTCGAGCGTCCCGATTACTCATCAGCGTCGCCCTGGAAACAGATCAGAAACACCTGCACTCCCTCATCACCGGCCGCCCAGTCACAGCTGCTGCTCGTTATCAACCGGGCTATAAAGCCACGCCGAAGCAAGCCACAAGTGAGTTCATTCTCCATGAAGCAAGGACTAACGTCTCTCTCTAATCTCTCCCGCAGACAGCAGCAGCAGCAGCGGCGGCAGCGGCAGCGACAGCGACGACTGACCGAGCGGCACACTCCTAAAAGCCAGACTTATCACAGAGCACGATCACACGGCCAAGGAACAGGAGGAGAGAGAGCACAATCAGCACAGAGGCACCGATTTCACCTTACTCACCCTGTTACACGCCAATAAATCCACCCTCCGGGGCATTTATACTGCACTTCACTTGTCGTGTGATTCTTCACCCCGTGACTATATATATATATGTGAGTGCGTATCTTAGTTTCAGTTTCACTCGCTCCGTGTCCCACTAAAACAATCCACGTAATCCGTTTTCTTGTTCAATATATGGCTTTAATCTCGACTCAGAGATAAAATAATAAAATAAAATAAACAACATATAACCCTAAATCTGAAATCTCACGGATGCGGTAAAGAAACTGTGTGACTCCGCTGTATTCCAAAGAACACACTGCCGCCAGACTTAACTGACGCGATTCTTAAAGAGCCAGTACACGATTTTGACATAGTACATATTTTCCATGTAAAATACAGAATATTTATCCAAATGGCACATAAGAATAAAGTTCACAAATGCAAACAATCCAAACCAAAATATTCAAACTGAAATGCACCGCATAATAGAACATTAATTACTGACTCTGAACAAAAATAGGCTCCTACATTACCGCCCCCTAATTGTTCTCAAACTCCTTGAAACAATTACTTAAATTTAAACAGATGGAGCCATATTATTTTAACCCTTGGTGAAATCTAAAAGTCCAAAACAACACAAATTTAGGTTCCTAAAGACATATTGCCTTCAATATATAGGCTATTTATTCTGCCTCCTGCAACAGGCAAAGTTTTGTTATAGGTCTTTCCAAAATGTTTGCTTTTGTCTTGATGCGGACTTGTCGGACGAGGCCCTTATTGTCAGGAATGGTTTCAATGACTCTTGCTAACATCCATGAATTCCTAGGAGCAGAGTCATCAACTACAAGAACAATGTCTCCAACAGAGAAGTTTCTTGTTGTGTTGTTCCATTTTTGTCTCTGTTGCAACTGTGGCAAGTATTCCCGACACCAACGCTTCCAGAACAAATCAGAAACATACTGCACCTGTTTCCATCTGCGTCTAGAATACAGGTCATCTTGGTCAAACAGTCCTGGAGGCAATAACGGCTTTGTCTTGAGTAACAACAAGTGATTCGGAGTCAGAGCTTCCGGATCATTTATGTCACTTGATGCTGCTGTGATTGGACGACTATTGATTATAGCCTCTGCCTCACAGAAAACAGTTTGAAGGCATTCCTCATCAAGAACTTGTTCTCTAACTGTAGCATTAAGCATTTTTCTTATTGAGCGTATCAGTCTCTCCCATACCCCACCATGGTGAGACCCAGTGGGAGGATTGAAAACCCACTTAATTCCTTGTTGGCTGAGATGGTCCTGAATCTTCTGGTTGTTCCATTTTTCAATGGATTGTCTTAACTCACGCTCAGCAGCTACAAAATTGGTCCCATTGTCTGACCTGAGAACTTTCACTTGTCCCCTTCTGGCTACAAACCGACGTATAGCATTTAGACAGGAATCAGTGTCCAACGAAGAAGCAACCTCGATGTGCACTGCACGAATTGCCAAGCAAGTGAAGATAACTCCATATTTCTTGACAAGGCTTCTTCCACGTTTAACCATGAATGGTCCAAAGTAATCTACCCCTACTCTTGTAAAAGGTGGATCATCTGGCATTACCCTGTCTGATGGTAAATCTGCCATCATTTGTTTTCCTGTGGAGCTATGTAAACGACGACAAGTAACACATCTTCCAAGCATTTTTCTGATAGCAGATTTGACACCTGGTATCCAGTATTTCTGTTGCAGTGTAGAAATCATGTGATTTCTGCCACCGTGTCCTGTTTTTTCATGAACATTCTGGAGGATCAAGTTGGTGACATGAAGATCCTTCGGAATAATCAGAGGCCGTTTGACTTCTTCCGGCATAGCCGCATTGCTAAGTCTTCCACCGACATGTAAAACTTCATTGAGCAACTGAGGGTTTAACCTGTAGATCGAACTGCCTCTTTTTATGGCTTGTCCACTTTGCAAAGCTGACATCTCCTCAGCAAACTTCTCTTTTTGGCAGAACTTCACTATTTCAAGCTCAGCCTCCTTCAAATCATCAACTGAAATGTGACTTCCTTTCCATTTAGCTTTGATGTCTGTCATCCTTTTGTTTACTCTAGTTGAGTTAACTGGAGTCTCTGCAGTAAATATCTTTCTCTTTTGCACAAGTACCAACAGCATACGTTTAAACTTTAGAATCCACGCTATGGTGCGCTGAAGCTTTATCCAAGAGGAGAAATGATTCATCAGTTGTCTAACTGAATTGTTGCTGTGTTGGGTCTGTATTGAATGGACCAACACTGACCTCTTGATCTCTGGATCATCTGCAGATATCATCATTTGGTCCATGTTCTTTGGCCACTCTTCTGGAAATTGGTATAGAAATTCTGGGCCTGAGATCCATTTTTCATTTTGCAGGAAAGTATAAACTTTCTGCCCTCTTGAGGCACAATCTGCAGGATTTGATGTGGTATCAACGTGATTCCACTGTTCGACACTTGAGCCCTTTAGAATTGTTGTGACTCTGTTTGCCACGAATGTTCTGAATCTTGTGCTTTCGTTTCTGAGGTATTTAAGCACAGCTGTGCTGTCCGTCCAGTAGACTGAAGGTTTAAGTTCCAGCTGTAGCTCTCTTCTTAACATCAGATCCATTTTTGTGGCCACTGTCGCAGCTGTCAGTTCCATTCGTGGAATTGTAGGCCTTTTTAGAGGGGCAACTCTAGCCTTCCCCATAATCAATGCACAGTGCACCTGATCCTTTTGATTACGTAGAAGAAGATAGCTTGCTGTACCATACGCATCTTCACTCGCATCTGCGAAGTGATGTAGCTGTGCTACAACAGCTTCTCCGAAATCTGCTGGTTTAATGCATCTGCTCACCTTGAACTCTTCAAGCTGATGAAGTCCATTGAGCCAGTCTGTCCACCTTTGTTTTACTTGCTCTGGCAGATCATCATCCCATCCTATTTTCAGTCTACATAAATCTTGTAGGATCATCTTTGCTGGTAAAACTACAGGTGCTAGAAACCCCATGGGGTCATAGATAGAGCTGACGATCGAGAGCAGTCCTCTTGAGTAAGTGGACGATCTTTGATGACTATCTTAAATTGAAATGTGTCTGACTCCACATCCCAATAGATGCCCAATGCTCTTTCCATTGGCAGTATTTCCTGATCGAGATCCAAGTTTTTCACTCCATCAGCCCGTTCATCCTCAGGAACAGCTGCAAGCACAGCACGACTGTTGCTAGTCCATTTGACCAGGCGAAAACCTCCTTTGGAACATATTGCTCGTAGACCATGATACAGTTCTATGGCTTGTGTCTCAGTGGCTGTGGACTTCAAACAGTCGCTCACGTAAAAATTTCGAAGAACAGCATCAGCAACGTCGGGTTTGTATAATGTGCCGTGATCCTCAGCACATTTCCTCAAAGCATAGCTGGCACAGCTGGGTGAAGAAGTAGCGCCAAATAAGTGGACAACCATTTTATGTTCCACCAAGTCTCCATTATAATCTCCGTGAGGCCACCACAGGAACCTAAGAAGATCTGAATCTTCCTCATGGACGCGAACTTGGTGGAACATAGCTTCCACATCTGCCATAAAGGCGATTCTTTCTTGTCTGAATCTTGTAATGACACCAACAAGACTGCTTGTGAGGTTGGGCCCTTGTAAAAGTTGATGGTTCAATGACATCCCTTGATAAGATGCCCCACAATCAAAAACGACTCTCAGTTTATGTTTGACTGGATGGTACACCCCATGGTGAGGTATGTACCATGTCTTGCCATCTGTTTGTCTGTGATTGTCTTCTGTCAGCTCAACAGCATAGTCATTTCGGATGAGATTGTTCATGAAAGATGTATACTCAGTATGGAACTCTGGATTTCTGATGAATTTTCTTTTCAAATTCAGAGCCCGTTGTTCAGCCACCACATAGTTACTTGGCATCTGAATAGCCTTGTTCTTCAGAGGCAGGCACAAGCTGTAATGACCATCTACTAGTTTAGCTGACTCAGACATCATTTTCATAAACTGGTGGTCTTCTTTGGACATTTCGATTTGATCATCCATTTTTTCTGCTTCAGGGAAATCCTGCTTGAATTGCTGTTGCCACAAGTCTTCTAATCTGGCTACTGATATGCGATTCACAAACACTGGAACACACCTTCCTTTTCTTGTGACGCCATTACTGTTCCTAAGGGGTCCATTGACTGTCCAGCCCAACTTAGTTCTTACAGCAAAAGGTCCATTGTCTTTACTACTAATAACTTGCCATGGCTCCATGACTTCAGGCACATTAGCTCCTATTAGCAATCCAATTTCTGCTTCGATGCTAGGGAGACAAACGTCCTTAAGATACGGCCATCTCTCCAAATCCTTTTGCTGTGGAATGTTGCCCTTGTAAACTGGAATAGTTCTCTGTGTGAAGACGTCAGGAAGTTGGACGAACTGATCACCATCTAGACTACTAATCTCCAACCCAGACACTATGTGAGTGTTGACTTGTTTTTCATCTCCCATTGTTCTCAGGAGTATATCAGTCCTTCTTCCACTCACTTTCAGTTCGGACATCAACGCTTCTGTACAGAAAGTGTCTGAACTACCTGGGTCGAGAAAGGCATACGTTTTGACCAGATGTGTACCCTTCGTAGTCTTAACTTGAACAGGAACGATTGACAAAGTACACTCATTCTCACAGGTATCCTTGTCTCCACTCGTGTCCTTTTCTGCATAGACTAGTGCACTTGTAACAGATTGTCTGTCACAGCTATCTGTTTTGTCTTCTGGAAGACACTCAGTCTCCTTTGGCTTCATATGCAGTAGGGTTGGATGAGGCAAAGAGCATTGACTGCAGCTCATTCTATCCTTGCATTGTTTGCTCATGTGACCATGCTTTAAACAGCCGAAACACAAACCTTTGCTACGTAAAAAGTCAATTTTCTCCTGATGTGTCTTACTTTTCAACCTTTTACACGATTCCAGGTTGTGCTGCAGTCCTTTACAAAAGACGCATGGTTTCTTCTGGCTGTCGACGTGTGTATTTTGCAATCTTTGAACTGAAAGTTTGTCATCGTCTTCAACCCTTTTGTCAATCGGTACAGCACTAGTCGTGAAGACCCTTTTTGTTACAGCCTTTTTACAAATGCCTGCTTCTGCATGTAACTTAGCTTGTCCTTTAGTTGTTGAAGTTTCCTTTATGTCCCCAAACACTGGATGAAGAGAAATCCTCGCTTGCTTGTTAATGAAATCAACTAAATCTTTGAACTTCACTCTAGCTTTTTGCTTCTCTTGTATTCCACATGCCACCGATCGCCATTTTTCTCTTAATTTGTATGGAAGTTTCACCGCAATGGCTCTTAAATTTGCTGCGTTATCCATTTCTTCCATGTAACTTATATCTGACATTGCATTGCAGCATCCTGACAGAAACAATGAAAAGGAGTGAAGTGCTTCTCCGTCTTCAGGCCTGATAGAGGGCCACTGTAGAGCTTTGTTCATGTATGCAACTGCAAGCTGATACTCATTTCCAAAATGCTCTCTTAGAAGCTGCTTTGCCTTAAGATAGCCTTCTGCTGGGTTCATATGCAGACAGCTACGAACCAGTTCCTTAGGCTTTCCAGTCGTATACTGTTCCATGAAGTACAAACGATCCTTATCGTTATCAGTACGATCTTCAACTCCATGTTCAAAGGCTCGGATGAACAGCTTATAATCGAGAGGATCTCCTTTGAAAATAGGAATGTCAATTGAAGGAAGCATGGTCAATTTTTGATGCTTCACTAAGCATTCAGCGATATTGGCTTGTCGATGCACGGCACTGCATAAAGTATCAACTACGTTTCCCTCTCTACCTGAATAAGACTCATTTGGAACTGTGTTATTAGTTGACTGTGGCCTAAGAGGTTGAAACACATCTTCATGAGGTGTTATGCTACCTGATTCCAGATCTACTTCTTTGTGGCTTACTGCTGAAGACCGACAGCTCTCATACTGCTTGATAACTTTAATCTTTGCATCTGACGCTGCAAGGGCAACTTCTAGCTCAAATTCTTCTCTTTTAGCCTTTAGTTCAGCCTCTTGTCGTTCAATGGCTTGTTTCTTCTTCAAAGCAGCATGTTTAACAAGTAGTGCAGCTCTTTCTGCTTCAGCAGATATCCGTGCAGAAGAAGTCGTAGATGCTGTAGACCTGCCGTCTACTGACCCATGTTTCTTATGCTTCTTACTTGAAGTTACTGACACAGAAGAAATGCTATCATCAGGATTTATTTCTAGATCACACTGTACTGCTTGCTCAGCATTTTCTGTGACTTGTTTCATCCACTTGTTGACTGCAGTAATGAACCTTTCACATGAGCAGGCTCTTGGCTCGAACCATGTATGTTGGTCCTTTGCATACTCTTCTTCAGACATAAACTCCTCAATACTATGGTTGAGCTGACAGAAATCTTTATATAAGTCTTTATATTCTGTGTCTAATTTAGTTCGAACAGTGTCAACCTGTACAGCATCATCCATAAATTGTTCAATCTCCTTAGATTTGCTTGTGAGCTGAGCTAATTTAGCTTTCCTTGATTGCACAAGCCTTTGCAGTTTTTCTTCCTTTGCTTTCTCTGTCATTTTTACCTGCCTTTTAGTACTAGTGCAATCCTCAGTTGGTTTCGTACTATCATCCATTCTTTAATTTCAAGCATCAAACAAGTGAATCGTTGCTTATATAAAGGAACTGTGCAAAGCCACGGTTCAAATCTTTACCTCAGAAATCTTCACAGAAACAGCGCCATTAGACCACATGTAGATTATGACGCTGGCTCCGAAGTAATCATAGAACGTCATTTTCCAAAGAAACTCCACATGGCGAGATCAATTGTTCCTCAAAACATCCATACATCTTCGTGTCAAACACGTCCTTATCCATCAGGAGTGAGTTTCTTTACTATGTGAGTGCGTATCTTAGTTTCAGTTTCACTCGCTCCGTGTCCCAATAAAACAATCCACGTAATCCGTTTTCTTGTTCAATATATGGCTTTAATCTCGACTCAGAGATAAAATAAAATAATAAAATAAAATAAACAAAATATAACCCTAAATCTGAAATCTCACGGATGCGGTAAAGAAACTGTGTGACTCCGCTGTATTCCAAAGAACACACTGCCGCCAGACTTAACTGACGCGATTCTTAAAGAGCCAGTACACGATTTTGACATAGTACATATTTTCCATGTAAAATACAGAATATTTATCCAAATGGCACATAAGAATAAAGTTCACAAATGCAAACAATCCAAACCAAAATATTCAAACTGAAATGCACCGCATAATAGAACATTAATTACTGACTCTGAACAAAATAGGCTCCTACAATATATATATATATATATATATATATATGCATGTGTGTGTGACCCTGGAGCACAAAATCAGTCATAAGTACTGTAGCAATTTTGTAGCAATAGCCAACAATACACTGTATGGGTCAAAGAAACTTTTTGGCTGTTCTTGTAGCAATGGTAACCACAAATTGACCATAGTTTTGTTACTTCAAATAATATTTTACTATTAGGATTATATATATATATACAGTAAAAATGAGTGGCTACTGGTAGCTCTTCTCCTTTAAAGTGAATTTGCCGGTTGGTAACAGACCCACAACGAAGTGTCTGGTTAAAGATTTATGCGGGATTAACACATTTATTGTGTGTGGTTTCCTACAAATAAAGATATAAGAAAATATATAAATACAGATAACAATTACAAATGGGAGTAGTCACAATAGATATAATAACAGCAATTTCCACAATGACTAATACAGTGAAAATAGGAGAACAAATGTGTCATTATATGAGAAAGTGCACTGAGAGAAATGACTAATAGTGAGCAGTAGAAATGTGACGCCTCTCAGCACGGAAGACAGAGATGGAGCGCTCTGTCTAGCGCATTAGTGCGCATGCGTCTAAAGAGTACTTTAACTCTTAGAAATGAGCGGTATAGATATCGAATAAACCATATGATGGAGAAAGGACACATGGATTATGTCTTCTGAACATAACACTGGTGTAACATCTGCGTGTGTTTCTTGATGGTCATTGACCCTTTTAGCCTTTCGACTTTTGCATATAAATTACTGACCTGGCCTCAGCATTTACATTTATATGGGTACTAAATTGCAGATGGTCATTATCACTATCAAAAGGATGCAAAAGGAGCGACTAAGTGTCCTTATCAAGCCTCAAACACATTCCACAGAAGCAGGGGTGACATTTGTCTGTCTCCACGATTTCAAATACACATCACACACACACACCTAAAGACATTTTCTCTATTTAGGCCATAATTAAGCAGTTATAAATGTATCTGGTATATGCATGTGTTGTTTGTATGTTTTCTTATTATATTAGCCTAGTTACTACTCGTTATTCGTATTGGTAAGCTCTAAACACTCATATCCAGGCGTATGAATGTATCTCGGGTTTAATACCTTGTAGACGTCTCTTTCTTGATATCAAAATGATCTGCTCTTTATTCCTCACACAATGATGTACACTATGTGATCATGAAATGTATCACACTAGTTTTACTGTACTGTGGGGAAAATTACACCAGTCTCCAGATCAGTCGTAAAACATGCAAATGAGGTGTCAAGTGGGACAAAGAAACATTTTCCCGCTGAAACTATGAGCCTTGTTATTGGTCAAACTAACCAAAATGGGTGTTACAGGGAAAACAGATAAAACTTCTCCCACACCAAAAGCTTGGGTTCTCTTTAACTTTCGGTGCCCCGGAGACACACTTATCACCTTGGAAACCTCACGGCTCCCCTTTCGGGGGGAGTCCGATCTTCTGGCAGATTTTAAGATCAGTAACTTTGTCAACTCACTTCGGACTAACAACCCATGGCTGGAATGACAAAGCTTTCACTCCTAAAGGAATTCACCAGGAATCTACGCATTACATGCACCAGGATGCTTTACCCAGCACCCACAAAACCCATGCAAGTAACCGCTTGTTAACTATCTAGATGCGCTTCTAGGCTTCGACCCCTTTTAATTAAGGTGAGGTGATTATCTAATGGTTCATAACAGGTTTTAGTTAGCTGATGTTAAAATCCTACAATACTCTCCCTTGCGTGCGAGCGCTCCCTCTCCCTCTCTCTCTCTCTCTCTCTCTCTCTCCATGCCTTACTTGCGTTGGCATCCTTGTTTAATGTGTGTATGTCTGTGCCTAGTTCTATGTCACATGTTCCCCTGTAGTGTAGTTTAATAAACATTCATATGTATTCCCACTTGGTTGTCTGTGTCTGCTGCTCTCAGAACGAAGTCACTTTAACGTCCGGTCTTGTTACATGCTCGGAGCAATGCTTCAGTAAGGAAATTATTTGTCGTGGCCAGAGAAATAACTTTCCTTAAAGTCAATAGAAGGGTCCGTACTGCGGACGAACTAATCATTTATTGTACTATTAATACTACAGCTAATTCCTGAAGATGGATATATGACTGATAACCCGTTATGATTAATTATGTTCATCTCATAAAGCAAAAATGCTACAGATGGTGGAGAAATTTAGAGCAACGTTTTAAACCTAGTTCTGTGAGCAGACTCAGTAACAATTGTGTGTTTCTTATGTGTTTATTCAAACTATCCAACTGCGTCTTTTTGTGAATGAATGTAGGCTACACGCCCACTTTCCGTGCCTTAACAGTTCTCGAGTTTCTCGCTGAGAAACAGCCGCTGTTAATGATTTAAGTTAACTGCAGTTTATAAATTTGACCCTATAAAACGAAGAAACCTTTTATAGTGTGACTTAATGCTATTTTAACCGCCCTAAATCGAGCGAAGAAAGCCTCTTTTAGCGTGAAGAAGATAGCGAGCGATGTTCCTCGCTTATCTTAAAATTAAGGCCTTATATTATATGTAGCTAGATCAATGCCATTGGTGTTCCGATGCCGTACAACTAGACTATTACTCCCGTGGGTTTAACCATTAGCGTAGCTAACTAATGCGTGCCCCTCGCCCGATCACGGAGCAACATTAATCTTACTGCAGGTCAGTGTCGGATTAATGATAACCGGGAGTCTTAAAAACTTGATCAAGTAATTGTTGCAACAACAGCATAAGTCCCATATATCTGGCGAAGAAATCCCAGATCGGCAGCGTATAAATATATATAAATATTTTTTATACTAAAATTATGATCATGGGCGAAGAATCCCCATTTTCAGTTTTGAACAGCATAAGTCCCATATATCTGGCGAAGAAATCCCAGATCGGCAGCGCGTATAAATATATATAAATATTTTTTATACTAAAATTATGATCTTGGGCGAAGAATCCCCATTTTCAGTTTTGAACAGCATAAGTCCCATATATCTGGCGAAGAAATCCCAGATCGGCAGCGTATAAATATATATAAATATTTTTATACTAAAATTATGATCTTGAGCGAAGAATCCCCATTTTCAGTTTTGAACAGCATAAGTCCCATATATCTGGCGAAGAAATCCCAGATCGCAGCGCGTATGAATATATATAAATATTTTTATACTAAAGTTATGATCTTGGGCGAAGAATCCCCATTTTCAGTTTTGAACAGCATATATATCCGACTAGTAAATGTCAGATCGGCAGCGCAGAGTTTTAGATTAAATCTATTTGGTAAAGAAAATCCCCACTTTCGGGTTTCGTTGTAAACCGCGTAAGTCTCTCCTGAACAGATAAAATTTCTTCAGGACAGCGGCTTAAATTTTAGCTGTGTGATAAAAAAAAAAAAAATCTCACTACAGTATTTCATTTGCTTATTGTCGCGTATCATTGCATTCATATTAATCCACTGATGTGATGCAATTGGTCGATTTAATGGTGTAATGTTTTGCCATTGTCTGTGAAGTGAACGCGCTGTGTAAGTTATGAATGAGGTGTGAACGACAGGTCACGTCTGGCTGAGCGAGAGATGCCCATGCATGTTTACATCTGGCTCACGTGCTTCGCGCACACCGGTTGTTAAGCGTGCATCGGTTTCTTAGCAACGTCTGAGCCCGGAAGGCAATAGCGAGCCCTTTCCGGTTCAAACTCAAGACAGCGCATACGTCACAGACTAATGTAAACAGACCATTGCATGTAGCCGAAGCTACCGCGCTAACGGCCCTACATGGATAGCTGTTAGCTGTTAGCATCCGACTGACACTTAGAGACAGTGTGTGTAAAGTGTAACAGTACTCCTACCTCTACAGTTTCTTTCTGTTCCACCTTCTGTTGGGCTAGCAATTACTTTGGTCTCCCCCACATGCTTTGGTTGTTTTGTGTATTTTATTTTACTGTGTTATTCGCAGCAATTATTTATTTATTTTATTTGGGCTCATTTTATTTCATCTACTCCAGTCTGTAGTTAAGTCTAGCTACACCTATTGAGCAAAATTGAATTTACTTAGATTCTAAATCTATTTAAAACAATTTTCCATTTACTTTCCTACGCAATTAGGACATTTTAACTTTGTTTTCAATTTTCAATTTTATTTTGTTACCCTTTTCCTCTCCTTCCTCCTATAGGCATAGGTAATGCTAGCCACTGCGGTGCACAATGAGCCTTCAAATCTATTAGTGGCCCACCGGCACACGTCTGATCCCCTTGCTCATTGGCATCAAGCTGCTTCATCCTAGACGCTTAATCTTTCTGTTGTCCCCTCTCAATGTTCCCTGTTAGGTAGCATGCCCCCTGGGGCTTGGCAGCAAGCTGACGAGTCATCCATGGGGAATTCTCGGGGACTGGACTCGTCTGCCTGACCTACCCGACATGTACTAAAGGGGGGGCGCCTCGGATACCTCTGACCCTGTACTCCGGGTGGCAACACGCAGCACGACATCAGCAATTTTGGTTAATTACCCTGTGAAAGTTACACGGTGGTCCACCCTTTTGAGAGGAGCGAACTCATCCATAGTTCGAGGCCCAAAAGGGGTCCGTGTAACTTGGGACCCACAGGCGAAACCCAATTTTGGCTGTGCCAGCTAGTCATTGAGCCTCCCTCACTTGAGTGATGCAACATTGTGCCAGAAGTCATTGCTGTTTGAGTGGTTGCCACTGGGTGCCATGGGTGCGAGTGATCAGGAGCTCCTGCAGTCACGTGCTCGGGAGAGTCAAGGGAGACGGCCCAACCACTGGGGCTCACCCGAGTGACCTCAGCTCACCACCAAGCCTAACAACACCTAAGATATAGCCATCCACTCAATATGAAACGTGAAGAGGACTAGAGATCCTCTCTGCTTTAGCATGCTTGGTCTGTCCAGGTATCTCTCTCATCACCTCCCTAGGCAGTACAAGAGCCCTGCTCTGCAGTCCTTGTCACAGCCCCTAGAGGTGGTAGTAAGCCCTTGATTTCCCACTATTCCTTTCTAAATTTGAACTTTGATTTGTTTTATTAATTTTGGTTCTGTTTGTTTTGGTTGTTTTTGTGTGCCCGGAGACCGAACCTGTTTGAACCATCAGAAAATACTTGGTAATAACGTTGATAAACCAAATAGCCTAAGTCATTAAATGACCCCCTAGGTTATCACCCATCAACAGTGTTACCCATAGTTTTCGGGTGCTCACTCACACCAATTATTCACTCCTGCCTTATCAGCCACGATATGTAAGCATTTAGTTTGCGTCACTAACTGATCACACCAGTTAATCATGCAACACATAGCCCAAATATTTTAGCTCACTAAATCTGTGCGGACTTGCATTGGTGTTTTGTGTTTTCCCTCTCCACCTGTGTTCCACCTGTGTCCAGATCATCCGGCTTAGCTAAGCACTGCAACAGACGCCCTCCGGTCCGGGACCACTCCTGATCTACAGCACCTGAGCGAAACAGCTGGATGACAACCTGAACCGGCAGACAGACCATGATCAAACCAGGGCTACAGCCACAGAGAGCTAGCCAGAATCATCGGTGCCCTTGCCTACAACCGCATCATCCAGTTAAAGCCAAGCGAAAGATGCTTCAACCACAAGGAGGCCCGGAGGACCGGGAGCGCGTGCAGAACCGCCAGACCAGCTGGACCAGCAAATGACAGCAGATGAAGAGGACAAGGAGCTACAAGAGGAAGTAGAAAGTTTCAGGATGCCTCTACAAAACCCACACAGACACTGAGCACAGAGAGCAGCTGGAATAGAAGCCAGAGAGGCTCCAGCAGGCTAAAGCTCTCTTAAGTAATGACCCAGGCGAACTGAAACAATGCCTGTGAATGCCACCTGCAAGCAGCCCGAGCTGAAATCTAAGTCTCTGCTCAGCGATGAGGCAACTTCAAACACCAACCAACAAAGCCAAGGCAAACTCAGTGTCACAAATGAACTGAAAAAGGCTTGCAGACCACAAGGTGAACAGAAAGGGAAAACACAACACAGAATTTCCCCTGACAAGTAGAGGTCTGCAAGCCTGTCGGGTCCCGACGGGGCCCGACACGCCGAGTCCATTCGGGCCGGGCTCGGGCCATTTTTTTTTTTTTACAGATCGGGCTCGGGTCGGGCTCGGGCTCATTTAGCTTCTCTCCTTTTATTGTGCCCATATACGCGCAGAGCACACATGGCTAATTAAATACTGATTATATTATAAATATTATACATCGCCTAAGCAATACGCAACGCATACGCACACATTAGCATACAGGTGACCATGCAGAGCATCAGGAAGAAGTTGGAGCGTGGAGTTACAAAAAGTTCCCAATGCTTCGGGAAAAGCTGCATTTTTGATCAGCCATACATTTGATGATGATCCTGACACGCCATCTCCTCACTGGATGCGCCTTTAGAGAGAAATGCATCTTTAGGGATTTTATAATGAAAGAGTTTTTGTTTTCGATTTGAATTATTTCGTTTTAAAGTAGTAATTCAAAGCTTTCTATAGATTCTATATTTATCAAGTTAGTGAGGCAAGTAGGCTAAATGCTGTGTTTCGGTTTTTCAGAAGCGCTCCGCTTGCTCAAAACCGAAACTGCTGCTTTTTTTTTTTTTTTTTTTTTTTTTATGAAAGCACGTTTTGTTGATATTGTGAGTGCACACAAATAAAAGTAGACCCTTTACAGTTCCGAACAACGTAGCCTTTTACTCTTACCTTTATGAGCAAAAATGACAGCGTATTTTGAAATGTTTCCAATGCAAGTGATCGTTCTTGCGCGTCCTGTAAAGCGCGCTTCAGCTTCCACTCTCCGCACAAACTACTGGATATGCATCAGTGCACATTTATCTAACTCAAGCGTTTAAACTAACATTGTGGAGCTGTTTTATAATTATAGATTTAATTTTAGAGAAGTCTTGATGATTTGAGAAAGCTAAATTGATCAAACATAGGCTATGATCAACTCGCTGTCTGCTGCTGGCCGCTTGGTCGTAACTTTAAAAAAACAAAAACTTGCATTTAACGAATAAAAAAAAATGCTCCAAACGTTTTTCTAAATTAACTTAATAAAATAACGAAACGAAATACAATCACTTTGCCATTTCATACAAAACTGAACTATTTTAATAGCTGAAACAGTAGTAGATAAGCTGTTTTGGGAGAAGGGGGAAAAAAGACGGGCTCGGGTCGGACTCGGGCCGAGAATTCTGATGAGCTGTCGGACACGGGCCGGGCTAGGGCCTGAGCGTCTCGGGCCAGGGCCGGGCTAGGGCCTAAATTTTAGGCCCGTGCAGGGCTCTACTGACAAGCAGGCCCAGGCCCACTGTTCACACCTCACCTGCCAGCAACCACAGGTGGGGACATCCATCCTAACGCCAGGTGGTCATGGCAACCAAACAGCACATCAGCAGGCGGCCGACCACCCACGACAGGCCAAAATAAACACACAGTCAACTCTCCTGCACCTGACCATCAGCTCCATGAGACTGTACACCCGTGTACATAACCCAAATGGACACCGGCCCTCTTTTCACCAACATGGACCTGTCGTATGGTTTTGAGCGCGAGGGACTTTAAGCATTCAGAGAATTAGCCTCAAGTGTGGGAACGTTCACACTTCCAGCCAGCCAACTCATCTGAAGTGCACAGCCAGGTCACAGAGATAAGGCCTGACATCTCAGCTGGTCGCGAGAACTCAGTCTCAAGGTCAGACCAGCCCACGACCCAGACTCCTCCTGCCTTTACATCTTGAAAGGCACATCACTGTGATAGATGCTTCATCAGAAAGTCACTGTTCCCAACCAGCAGGAACAGCACAGCCGTGATGATGCCTCTCCCAAGCACCAGACAGAGCACTGAGCAACAAACCTGAAATTCCACCAGCAGAAACCCTCGTGACACATCCCAGCTCTTCTCAGAGCTGAACAGTGTGGCTACATCTGAGACAGTATAGAGGTCTTGAGTATCCTAAAGGAACTCATTCAGAGGAGGCCCCGCAAAAGAGGCAAAATGGGCAGTACAGACTCCTTATAAGTGTGAGAACTGGAATGGATGACCGCCCCAAAATGCCCACCAGCTGAACACTCACCCAGATCTCTGCTAACCAGCCACTGACCACAGAGCCAGTCGTTCCATTGCCAGGTAATGGCATCACCCAGCCACCTCAGCTGATGGCAGCACATCCAGGTTGATCCAACACCTGTCAGCATACCGGTCACCACACAAACCCGATACCAGGACTTCTGAGGGACCCAATCGGAAAACCAGGAAAAAGCATGTTGGAAAACAAGGCGAGACTTGGAGTTCTGGTGACACTGGAGTAAATCCAACTTTTATGTCACTTCCAACTCTTGGGCAGACCCCAAGCTGAAGCTCAGAAACAGAACTGAACTCTTAAGGCCCAAAGGTGTGCACGGAACATGCAGCCATACATGCATACCACCTTCTCAGTGATAAACAGCTGCTGGGTCACATTGACCCTTTGCTGAAAGTGAGACAGCCGAAACTCTGGGCTGAAGTGCAAGAACCCCAGCCACTCCAGCCAGACAGGTCACCTAGACAGACTGTCAGGTCACGGGAAAATCTCACAGCCAGCCATGAGGACATGGCCTGAAGCCTCACACGCTTCAAAGCACTCACCGAGCACACACCAGACCTGCCTTCACAAGCAAGTGCACAAGTTTCCTATGAGACCTTGCAACCCCCTGGAGAAGCCCTGTAAAGTGCAAGAACGTCTGGCCAGACCATACCAGACGTTTACATCGGCAAAAATATGAGACTGCAGTACCAGCATACACAAAAGGGGAGCGGACAGCGACAGTGTGACACACAGACAGCGTGGCCAAACCCTCAAGCACACACCTTAAAGGGGATGGAGGGAACCTGGCCCCACTCTGAGCCACACCCCCTTTTCTAAGAGACATCCTGCACCTGTCGACAACTGCCAGTGCCAAAGCTGCTCTTCACAAGAAGCAACGATGCAGAGCTGATGTCAGCTATGTGGACTCACTCAAGACCACATTACATCATCGAACTCAAATGGCATCTGAACTCTACACCATGCCTGATTCACCCTCATCCCAAGGAGTTTCATCTTACAGCTGGATTCACCAACTACTGCCTTAGTCCTGGTCTACACCAACAACATGGCCAGAACTAAGGGGGGTTGCCCACTTCAGCAAAACACTGCTCCCACCGGGGCACTAACTAGCTCTGCACTTCACGAATCATCCAGTGATTCTCCAGTCTCCCACAGCAACACTTCAAGCTGGACTCCCAGTCAGCACAGTACAAGTGACAGCCATCCTGATCACCTTTAAATCGCATCAGCTCACAAGAACTGCATCAAAGAACTCCTCAGTTACACAGACTCAAATTATGCCAATCTCAGCTTCACACGCCACCTCCTTGGCTAGGAAAAAGATGAGTTTGCCACAATGAACAGGAAGCCAGTCAAGCACCAACACCTGTACCAGGCGTGCAACAACATCACAAGTGCATTGCATGGTGAGCTACGGCCTCAACCAAGACCCACCCAACCACCCATGACATGGCAGCCGTAACCAGAATTAAACCAACTTTCACCTCCAGGGTACCACCTCGCAGCCCTGACACTAACTTAAGAGCTATCCATAAATGTCATTGCCTAAATGCAAACCTCTGACTGAACAATAAAGCTTATTCTTTACCACCTCCCTGACCCCTCCAACCACCCTATCACATCTACTCAACTTGCTGCTGCTCCAGCCCTCAAACTGCGGCGTGACGTCACACACATGCTACATGTGCTGAGCAACATTCCATAATATGTCCCTGATGCCCACTCTGCGCCAAAGCTTGTGGTGACACAGTGACAAAGGGGGGTCTGGTTAATGTATACCCACAATGCACCATGTGCTGGACACCACAGTACCAGAGATACTTATAAGACACTAAAACAAGTGGCATACGGGGCTGGCATAAAGCAAGATGTGGCGGAATATGTCAGAGCATGTCAGGTTGCTGTCAATTCCGGAACAGCAAGCCTGAACCACAAAGCCCCACTACAGCGCACTCCACTTTGGGTTTGCAATCACTGAAATGACACTTAGCTGTTTCACCACATATGGGCCGATAACACTATACAGATCTGTGTCAGTCCTCACTTTCCAGTCTGCCAGCATGTCACAGAAAGCAAACCCCACAGGAGGAGATGTGAACACCTGACTAAGAGGCATTACAGAGAGCCTCACCCTAAAGACCATTGAACTTTTAATATTCTGAGTAATAGTCACGATCCGGAAGAGACTCCTGACACACGACTCAAGCCAGAATTACCACCACGGGGAGCTAAACAAGTCCATCAGTTCCTTAAGCTACGCCCTCAAAGCCCAGCTGACACTACGCGGCAAGCACAACACCCATCTGCAAAAGGAACTGACGCATGGCCAAAACCCGCATAGACAAACTGGCAGAGAAAAGTCCAGGATGGTTTCAGGCATCAGACCACTGAGTTCCTGAGAGAGCTGTTGCACATCTCACGCTTCACAGACAAGCTCGAAGTGAAGACTCAGGACAAACTCAAGGTACCAGGTGGAGTGAAACCGGAAACAAAGGAAGCCCTTGCAGTTGCTGAACGTGACCGACAAGAACTAAAGGCTTCCCAGAAAGACATGAGAAGACATCTACAGTCTGCAGAACAGCTACTAGAGGAAGCCAAAACTGACCTTAAAACAAAGACTCTGAAATAAATGCTCTGGAAGACCACCTGAAAAGGAAATAGAGCCAAGAAAAGCGGAGCCCTCGTCAGCATCACCACCGCTGAGCAGAACCTGAGCAGTCCCCCACCCAAGAATTGCTACACACTGGAAGAAGTGAATGGCCGCAAACCAAAGCATCGCCAGCCCTCACCACAGAACTCTTCCCTTCTAGCAAAAGAAGAAAGCCTCTCCATGCAGACCCCGAAACTACACGAGACGACTCCCAAAGACCTTGACAAACTGGCTAAAACATCACCCAGTTTGACCAAACACTACAGAAGGCCAAGATATCCAGAAGTGGAAGCTCACGCGACTGACAGAGACAGGTTACACTTCCTCAGACCCACATCCAGTCCTGAGAGTCAACCTGATGCAAAAGGTCCAGGAACAGGTGCACAGCTGCACGCACTCAGACCTTCAAACGGAACCACTGGAGAAGAGGGGCCCAGGCGGAGACACTGCTGAACCTGACCAAGGTTAACACCCAAGCTGAGGAAAAGTAGAAATCACCTGTCATCAGTCATTTGTGATCCACCGGCCATCTGACCATCATGATCCACTGTTGGCTGAAGATGTCTCCAGGTGAACATTTTCAGCCAAAAGGGGGGGATTCTGTAACATCTGCGTGTGTTTCTTGATGGTCATTGACCCTTTTAGCCTTTCGACTTTTGCATATAAATTACTGACCTGGCCTCAGCATTTACATTTATATGGGTACTAAATTGCAGATGGTCATTATCACTATCAAAAGGAGCGACTAAGTGTCCTTATCAAGCTTCAAACACATTCCACAGAAGCAGGGGGTGACATTTGTCTGTCTCCACGATTCCAAATACACATCACACACACAACTAAAGACATTTTCTCTATTTAGGCCATAATTAATCAGTTATAAATGTATCTGGTATATGCATGTGTTGTTTGTATGTTTTCTTATTATATTAGCCTAGTTACTACTCGTTATTCGTATTAGTAAGCTCTAAACACTCATATTTAGAGGTATGAAGGTATCTCTGGTTTAATACCTTTCAGATGTCTCTTTCTTGATATCAAAATGATCTGCTCTTTATTCCTCACACAATGATGTACACTATGTGATCATGAAATGCATCACACTATTTTACTGTACTGTGGGGAAAATTACACCAGTCTCCAGATCAGTCGTAAAACATGCAAATGAGGTGTCAAGTGGGACAAAGAAACATTTTCCGCTGAAACTATGAGCCTTGTTATTGGTCAAACTAACCAAAATGGGTGTTACAGGGAAAACAGATAAAACTTCTCCCACACCAAAAGCTTGGGTTCTCTTTAACTTTCGGTGCCCCGGAGACACACTTATCACCTTGGAAACCTCACGGCTCCCCTTTCGGGGGGAGTCCGATCTTCTGGCAGATTTTAAGATCAGTAACTTTGTCAACTCACTTCGGACTAACAACCCATGGCTGGAATGACAAAGCTTTCACTCCTAAAGGAATTCATCAGGAATCTACGCATTACATGCACCAGGATGCTTTACTCAGCACCCACAAAACCCATGCAAGTAACCGCTTGTTAACTATCTAGATGCGCTTCTAGGCTTCGACCCCTTTTAATTAAGGTGAGGTGATTATCTAATGGTTCATAACAGGTTTTAGTTAGCTGATGTTAAAATCCTACAATACTCTCTCTTGCGTGCGAGCGCCCCTCTCTCTCTCTCTCTCTCTCTCCATGCCTTCCTTGCGTTGGCATCCTTGTTTAATGTGTGTATGTCTGTGTCTAGTTCTATGTTACATGTTCCCCTGTAGTGTAGTTTAATAAACATACATATGTATTCACACTTGGTTGTCTGTGTCTGCTGCTCTCAGAACGAAGTCACTTTAACGTCCGGTCTTGTTACATGCTCGGAGCAATGCTTCAGTAAGGAAATTATTTGTCGTGGCCAGCGAAATAACTTTCTTAAAGTCAATAGAAGGGTCCGTATCATGGACTAACTAATCATTTATTGTACTATTAATACTACAGCTAATTCCTGAAGATGGATATATAATGATAACCCGTTATGATTAATTATGTTCATCTCATAAAGCAAAAATGCTACACTGGTATATCTGAGGTAACTGGCATATAGACGTATACACAAACATCTTTACGAGCTACTTCGGATTCGTCAGTCACATACATTAACTTATACGTGTTCGGGCAGGGGAAATGTGCATAAACAAAGTAAAGAACAATGCATCAACAGGCGGCTACTTAATTTCATGCACGCACACAACTTTAGCAAGATAAATCGCTACGTTACAGCTTGCATTTGTTCGCTTTCCCGATCAGTCTAGCTCTGCTTAATGGGCGGGGCCTGACCTGAGCGTCTTGTTCGGAGCGCTGATTGGCTCACTGAACGGGTGCTGAGACTGATGCGTCGTCTTCGGCTTGTATTAAAGGAAACTAAGACACATAAATATGTTCCTAATAGTGGCCTTTTTCACATATATTATATATATATATATATTTTTTTGTGTGTGGTTATAAAAACAGACCTAAGCCAACTACAGCCTTTAAAATTACATAAAAATGTAAAAATGCATTATATAAAAACAGTGAGGCAATTGGTTAATTAATAATTATATGGTTTCATTGAATAACACTGTTAAAATACATGATGTAATACAAAATAAACAATTTATGTAAATTGCATTACAAATGCATGTAAAGGGCGCCAAAGGCCTGGTAATTGCTGCTGTTACACTTACAGGACGATCAAATCCTTGTTTAATATTGACTAAACATTGGCTAATTCAAATATCTACTCAATCTTTCATTTTTGGCCACCTTTTTGCGATAGAAATGCTACATAATTTCTATAATTTCTTCAACAAAAACATGTTGACATCACAACCCTTACAAAAATGAACCATGGTTTTATCATAGTAAAACTGCTTAATTCTCTGGCAGATAATTAGCAGCATGTTTTCAAGTTTATGGACATTTCCTTTAACCCTAAAAACACAACACAATGCAATGCTTCAAAATACAGTTAAAACACCTGTGAACAAAGTCAACACGGTACATTGGGCCATATTTGTTGGACGAGTGTGAATTCACCAGCAGTGTTTTCTGTGGTGTATTTCTGTGAAGGAGATGATGGAGACGATCAGTGCTGAGTAAAGAGCTGAAGCACACGATCGGTTCTTCATGCATCCGATACACAACACCACTTTATAATCATATACTGAACTTAAAACAAACATTTAAATAATCATATTTTTTCATCTGTGTGTTTAACAGCATTTTTCTCAGACTGGGTCAGCTTCACGGAGACGGTCTGGTTCAGCTGTAAAACACATTCATTAATTATTTTAACATGCGAGTGAATTAATGAAGATCGTGCTGAGATGTACAGGTTAGAATGTGTCTGTGGCTGAATGTATTATTGTTGAATCTTGAATATATGATATGATTTCTCAAGACTGATGAATGTGTTCTGGTCTTCTTACAGAGAGTCTGGTGTAAAGGGATCTTCAGAAACCAGACAGTCTGGAAGTGTTTATTTTAACTGAATCTTGTAAAGATGCATCCGCTGAACGGCTGAAATCCAGCTCCTCTAACATCAGATAATCTTCTCAGGATCTGTTTGAAATCATAGATAACTAAACCATAGTTCATCAGTTTAGTTTAATGCAGATCTGTGGAGTCATGCTGCCTTCAGGAGCTCGTGTTTAACACATCGTTTACTAACTCTCTGAAATAATGACATTATATATTTGATAAAACATCTCTCACAGTATAGCTGCTAATGTATAGTAAGGTACTTCAAACATATTTTATTCATCTGTAGCTTTTTTGTCTCAATCAATGTCAAGATGAAGGTGTTTATATGTTAATATAAAGCACATTAGTTTTCACGTTGAGTGTGAATAGTTTTATTTGTTGTGATATATAACAGCTGCCTGAGATCCTAGAAGCTGCTGCAGAAGTTGAGAAGATAGACATCAGTCAGCTTTTTGACCAGTAACATCTG
The DNA here is from genome assembly GCF_012432095.1 of Onychostoma macrolepis. Taxonomy (NCBI): domain Eukaryota; kingdom Metazoa; phylum Chordata; class Actinopteri; order Cypriniformes; family Cyprinidae; genus Onychostoma; species Onychostoma macrolepis. Next base: position 53,554,415 of record NC_081157.1, on the reverse strand, counting down.
TTTTTTTATTTATTTATTTTTATGCATTGCTGTGTTGAAGAACACAAAATCAATGACACTTCTTGCATTTAAGCTGCTTCTTTCACACAGGGACTGTTTCCTAAAACATCCTGTTGAGTAAAATACCAAAATACCCTCAGATGATGAATCTAGATGTTATAGTCCATCATTCAGTTCTCAGTCACATGTTTTAGAGCCGCTGAGCATCTGTTCAGAGAGAAGGACACGGAGAGATCAGCTCAGAGACGCAGAACGAGAAGAGCTTCTAACACTGAGGGAAGAACTCATTAAGAACATTGCTTTATATTTTTATTTCTGTTAATATAGAAAATTGTTTTCATATTCATCTTTGAATTTACACAAAATACTGATCTGGATTAAATATTGAATCATGATGAAAGATGAAAGCAGGAAGATCCAAATCTACAGATTACTGACTATTGATCGATAAGATCCTCAGAGAGGAAGAACACCAGAAGAAAGGGAAGAGTGTGTGAGTGAAGGAGGTTGTGAATGTGTGTAGATGTGTGTTAGTTACAGGATCAGAGAATGACACCGTTCCTCCGTCATAGTCCAGATTCACTCTCACACGATCAAGATCCTGATTAACACGAAAACCAGAACCTGAAGACACTCCGTATGGATCATACCACACACACCAGGCACCAGTGTTATATAAATTCAATATCTTCCTCTGGTTTGATGCTGTAGTTACTCCAAGACCCCAGAATAAACTCTGTGTAATCTCCACATCCCAGCAGTGTGTTCCTGAGTTAAAACCCTCTGAACCCAGAACACAGGAATAAGAGTCAAATCTCTCTGGATTATCAGGAACAGGTTGATCAATCCAGTTGTCTCTCACACTGGTCAGATCATCAGACAGAAGGAGATGTGGATGAGCCGTGTTTGGATCCAGAATCACAGGAGCTGATGAGACACAATCAACAGATGCTGTTATTCTGATGTTCATATAATGATCAAGAGTGAACCCAACACAGATGATTATGAATTATGACACTCGTCCTGTTGATCAAACACATCAGACATGTTCCTCTCATCACTGTCAGTCATTCTCTGTGTGATTTATCAATACTGAAAGTTCAATCAGAAACAAACTCAAACATATTCATTTCATTCATTACATTATAGTGAGAAGCTGCTTTTAATACAAGATATTACCTTTGAACAGAACAATACACAGTGATTTCATATTCAAAGGAGATAAACTATAAAAAATAATGCAGAAGAAATAATGATTATATCTATTTAATTTTCCTCAGTGTTTCTCTAAAAATGAATCACAAAGCTATTTACTGAATGCTGCCTAATTATTATGAATAAATAAACACTAGATATTATTCCACAATAATAATGTTAATAATAATAATAAATGTTATAATAACAACAACATTAATAATAAGCTTGCTGGTATTAACAAAAACTACAACTAAGATTATTCAGTTATTTATTTAATTATTCAGTAATTAAAATAAAACTGAAAATAAATTATAAATATTAGATGATAATCAAAAAAAAATTGAATGATTAGACAAATTGTTTTGGAAACTACTCGAAATAAAATTTAACTAAAACTAAAAATGAAATATAATTAATTAAAATTATACATATTAAAAGGAAGCTAAATAGATTTTTACAGTAATAAAAGGACCAAAACACATACAAAATGTTATATATATATATATATATATATATATATATATATATATATATATATATAATTTAGATTTATATTTAGTCATTTAGCAGATGCTTTTATCCAAAGCGACTTAGTTTCTAGAGGCACATACGCCTGATGTAATGCATTTAGGTAAAGTGGTGCATTATATATATATATATATATATATATATAATTCTAAATATTAATAAATCATTAAAGTAGTATATAAACACCAATCATCATATGGAAATAAAATCTTTTGTGTAGAAATGTTTCTGTCCGTCTTAAAACTGCTGAAATCACTTCTGTGTCTTTCGTGAGACTGAAAATGAAAGTCAAGCGCACTGAATTCTGGGATTGATTATTTCTAAAAGCAGGGTGTAAAACACGAGTAATTTTACTTGATTACTGTACTTAAGTGTTATTTTGGGATATTTGTACTTTATTCAAGTACAGTTTAAAGTGACTACTTGTACTTTTACTTGATTACTTTTATGAAGGAAAAACAGTACTTTTTGCTCCTTACACTTTTATTTCAACTTGAAAAGTACTGATTACATGTTTATGTGTTTATTTTATCTTACACTCATTAAATATGTCACAGAAGCTCAAACCTGCCGCTAATGAGGTTTGTTTTCATGCATCGAGCTCATCCTTCGGTTAAAACTTTCATCAGATCAATTCCTGGCTTCAGAATGTATTTGCCGTCAAATATGAAGAAGCATATGAAGATAAGCTCAGTTTATTCATTATTTATTCATTATTTGTGTCTGTTTTGATGAAGTCATTAGCTGTCTGTGTACTATATTGACTGAATGCACAAATAAAATCAGTGATAAGAATTTAAATACAATTCATGTTTCAGTGGCCATGATTAAATGTTACAATTAAATGTTAAATTAATTAAATGTTAAATTAAATGTTACAAAATGAACATAAATTAACTGTAAGTCATGTTTATTGATGTTCTGGGAGTCGATGAGTTCTATTATAATAAGATACTGAGTAACTCTTAGGACTGTCAATGAATTATTATTTAATATAAATAATTATTAAAATATATGATTTGGTCAATAGTTAATCTAATTAGTCATACATAATTATATACAAATATTTGCAAGAAAAAAAAAAAAAACCTCTAAATGCCCCAAATAAACAATTAAAATTTGAATTATTGTTAGGGGCGTTGAGGTGTAAAGGACGAATGTTTTGTGCTCCTCTGTGCTGTATTTAATGGTTGTTGTTGCACTGATAGATGTGTTTGATCTGTGACACTGCATTTTGTTTTCTCCTTTAAATTAAACTTGTGTATATCTGTCTGATAAAACATTTCATGCACTTCATTTTGAAGCAGTTTCACTTTGCATTGAGAATATGGTTCAAAATGATGAAACAAGAATCTCCTCTATTTTTTTTCTTTTGTTAGGTTACATCTACTTTATAAATACTTGAGTACAATTTAAAATATTACTTTTTTATTTACTTGCACTTTAATTAAGTAAAATTTTCAGAGTACTTAATTTTTGAGTACTTTTTACACCCCTTTCTAAAGTGAGCTGCTGATTGTGGTGCAGTAGATGATCTGGTTCTTCACACATAATGCTGAAATCTGTCAATATTGCATCATTTCCAGTGTGTGTGTATCTTCTGCAGTCAGACTCACTGTTCTGGACGATGTCCTGCATCTTCTTCCAGACTCTGAAGGGCAGGTTGCCCAAGTAACGTGGCACATGAATCAAAGCTCCAGAAGGCGTCTGTGGATCCGGCTGTGATGAGATCTGGACTCTGGAAGAACATTCAGGATCAGAACCGCAGTGGCTTTGGATCAGAAGCAGAGAGACCAGAGACACCAGCAGATCACTCACCTTTCCATTGAGACTGGAAACTCCTGCAGAACAAACACACCATTGATCATCAACACCTCAATCAATCAATCAATCAATCATCTGAAATCAGACCTTCAGAAAGCAGACGTCACTGGCTTTCATCATCTCCTCCGTGTCTTTGATTGTGTGTGAAAGAGCTGAGATGTGTCTGTTCATCTCCTCCAGCTTCTCCTTCATCATCTGCTTCTTCTGCTCCTCTTCCTCCCTCAGTGCAGTGATTGTAGCTTCTTCTTCATCTCTGAGAAACTGATGAAGCTTCTCAAACTGCTGTTTAATCTGACGCTCTGTGCGCTCAGCTTGAGACTGAAATCAAACCACATTCACTTCAATCGTCTCCATCAACACAATCACATCATTCAGATCTGAGAGAAACTCAGAGACCGACATATAACGCATCCAGAAGCAGATTGATGATCGTCATTTACACAAATAATCAGCTGGAGTCCATTATATTAAATATATCAGATCATAACTGTATCTAGTGATCTACAGCTGTAATGAAAATGACTCTGGATTCTGTTTCCTCACCTTGATGTGTTCAACTGTTTTCTTAAACTTTCCTTTCATTTCTTCATTGTGTTGAAGTTTCTCCTGTAATGATTGCAGTGCTGTATTGAGCTCCTCCTAGAATTAAACAAAATAAAAATACATAAAACACCATCAAGATGATACAGTGATATGATCATATAATGCAGTACAAAAGTATTTGCGCCCATCCAGATTTCTTCTGTTTTTATGAACATCTCATACTAAATTGATTCAGAAATTAAAACCTGCCATAAAACAAACACAACCTGAGTGAACACAAAGTATGGGGATGTTATTTATAGTTTTCCAATTCCAACTGGGCCTGTGTGAAAAAGTAGGCTATTTATAAAAGTACAGTTAATAATTCCCCAAATCTGTGAAACTGTATTTATAATGGGGTTCAGATCACTGCAGTCCTGATCAATCAAATCAACACTTAAACAGCACTTTTTCAACAGCATGAAGTTAAAAAACTAATCTCTCTCACCTTATATGATGAAACCACTTCATCAATGGGTCTGAATTTATGATTGCCATGTTTCTGTGAAGTAAAACACACTACACACACCGGCTGTTTGTCCTCCAGACAGAAGAGTTTGAGTTTCTGTCTGTGTAAACTGCAGATCTCCTCAGATCCTGGTGAACGCCTCTCATTTCTCTCCTTCAGGAACGACTCACACAAGTTTTTTAACGCGAGACTAACTGGAGGTTCATCTCTTGAGGATCTTCTCCTGCAGACGGGACACTCCTGAGTTTTATTGGTTCTCCAGAACTGTTGAAGACACTCTTTACAGACACTGTGACTACATGATAAAACAACAGGATCCGTGAAAATATCACAACACACAGGACAACTATAATCATCTTCAGCTTGTGAATCCATTTCCTCTGATTGAGCTCCAGCAATCTTTACTTTCTCTTTTTGAACGCTGAAAAATAAAAATGTGTAACCACGATTATGGTCTGATCTCAACTCAAAAATCCTTCTTCAAAATGTGTCCCTTTGTTCTTCATTGATCGCTGATTCCTTTTTGATTCTGTCCTGGAATTCAGAAAAGTGTCAGTCTGAGTTGTGCAGCAGGTTAGACAAGAAAATCAGGACAAAATGCATTCAAAATCAAAATATTAGAGATCTATTCTATTTTTGTTACATTTAAAGAATGTGAAAAAAAAACCCTTGCTTTGGCATCACGCTCAACAACATTTCTGCTGTCGTTGAAAAACAATTGAAAAAAGTTCTAATGCATTCTTGTGTGAAGGGCACATGACAAACAGCAGGTTACAGAAGATGTGATATCTGACGTGGAACAAGCAGAGAGTGTTGAGCCTTTAAAGTAAACCATTCTCTGTCCACACTGAGGACGCTTTGATGAAACGGAGAACTGATCCAAATCAGTGCTGGAAGAGCTGTAGCTACATTGTTCACTACATCTGAACCAATTTCAGACAGTTAAGATGATGCAAAAACAGGCAAACACAATAAAACACTACTTTGTTTTGTCAGTGTTTACCTGTACGTTATAATGAAAGTGTTGATTTTCTCTGTTATATCATCCAAGTGGATGCTGCACACTGGTGGTGGTTGAGGACAAACCCCCTCATGATTGTAAAGCACTTTGGGTGTACAGCAATACACAATAAAGCGCTATATAAATGCATCATTCATTCATTCATTTCAGTATTCATTTACTCGTCATTATTTCTCTGTTACTGGAACTCGAGTTGTAAGCTATGCTGCATTCAGTCAGTTAGAGGTCAGAGAAAGGCTGTTTCTCAATTCCAAGAACGCAAAGAATGAACTTTTCTCGTGGAGACCGGTCTTCCTTGAAAGAATGAACTCGGAAGGACGCGAGAACAGAATGTGTCTTTGTGAGAAATGAGATGTTCTGAGTTCTTGCTGCTCAACTGACAGTTCCAGCGAGACAGCAGCACGCAATGCACTATAAATAACACATACCATCACAAACAAAGGTCTTAACTCTTTAAAAACATTTATTTCTTATTATTATAGACAATATTTTCATATTATTTTATAGCTCTTTGTTTACCACATGTATTTGTGAAAATAATTAGGACATATTCTATAGTCTATTGTATATATAAAAACTGATTTTATTTTTTGTATTTATTTGTATACTCTTTTGATATATTGATATATATATGGAGCATTTTGAATGTATTGGGATATGCGTGTTTGGGAGAGATGTATTTTTTTGTATTCTCGTGATTAAGTGCATTATGGTAATGGTCTACATGGTTTAATGAGTGCATGTGTGTGCCTGGTAGCACATGGCACTGAGGAAAGGGTAATACTTAAATAGTAAAAATAGTTTTGTACTTTGCACCTTTGCACTTTTTTGCACATTTTATGACCTCTGAGTAATAAATGTTAAGACTTTTTGGGCTATTTGGATGAGTGCGACTCTTCTTGGTCTATTAATCTTGTCATATTCTATGTTAAAATTCTTTTTAACATGCCAATGAAAAGTACGACAGGCTTTCTCCAGGTCTTATCACTTTATTAAAATAATGCAAAACAAAAGGACACGTTTACTGTCACGAGCCGTCACACATTTGCGAGTTTGCAGCGTGAATTGAGAATGAGTGAGAACGAGAAGTTTAAAGCTTACAGGCTTAGTCCGCCTGTAGTCCGCCCACAGCATCTTCTGGGATTTCTAACGGTTTGATTCTCTCAAGTCTGCATTCGATGCATCCTTGGTATCAAGAACACATCCAGGCACTTTCATGCGTCCTCTGTACTTGCGTTCTTGAGCACTGGTTAATGAACACGAGGACACAAGATCACTTAAGAACGCATATTGAGAAACGGCCAAAGTGTCAATGTCAAGGTATTGTTGTCATATGATGTTGAATTATGATGATAGTGCTGTTTCTATATAACACTCTGTAACCCGGTGTAATAATTTAAAAGGTTTAAGTTTATATATATGTTTATTTCATTTGCCCATTAATATAGATGGTTGCAAATATGTTTGTTAAGTTGATGGAGTATTTATTATTTTTATTATTTTTGTGTTTTGACATTTCTATTGTTAAGCCAATCATGTTCACTTTTTCAAGTCGGGTGTCCAATCATTGCTATAGATTAAGGTGAAAGGGGCGGGAGGAAGGGAGGAAAAGGTTACGGAAGGAGGAGGAGAGCACGAGGGAGAAGAGCGTGTGATTGTATGGTGTCAAACTGTTACACAAAAATATAGAGTACATAATGCTGTAATGATTTACAATAGTTTCTGTAGTTAGTGTGTTGTCAAAACGAGAACAGAAACTTTTACTACAGAGACGGCTCGGATAGATTGTGTGTTTGGTGGGCGAGTCGTCAGTGTGAGAATTCGTGGCAGTTTCAGAGGAGGATGATTCTAGATAGACTTCTGAGCTAACAGGAATGCTTGGAATTCCTTTGGCCCTGAGGAAATCACGCGATCACGACTTTGATGGACAGGTGGGAGGGGAAACACATTCTTCTTATTGGAGAGTTAAAGGTATTTTTCTATGTTTGTGTAACGTGTGCTGGCTGTATAATCAAGCGCATGACGGAGTATAATCCAAAAGGGAATTTTAATGATAAATCCACAGGAAACATCAGTACAAGCATATCTGAACACAAATAATAACAACAGGGGAGAACACAGGATTTAAATGCTAGAAAAGTAATCAAGGAGAACTGAAACACATGGAAATCTAAACCAAAACAAAACATAACCGTGACATTTTGCCCCCCTCTCGGAAAGGTGCATCCTCTCGCGGACAAACAGTCCAAACGAGGAGGGAAGGTGGGGGTTCAGGAGGTGGGTGTGAGGCAGACAATGGGAAAGGGGAATAGTTCATAAGGCCAGGGCAGAGTAGATGGAGGGAGGAGCCAAGGAGGAGCCAGGTGGAGAACCAGAGGCCAGCTAGGATAGCGGCCCACAATGGAGTCAACGGCGGGAGGAGCCATGGTGAAAATGGGGGCAACGACACCAGGGAGCCTGACGGAGCCGCTGGAAGAGGAGCCCAAGATGGAGACGGAGAGCCGCAGAACCCGGGTGACACCAAGGATCCGGAGGGCCAAGGCGAAGCTGACAGCTCAGGTGACCGAGGCACAGGAGGGTATCTGGAAAACCGCGGCAGAGCCGGAGCGACAGAGGACCAAGGTGGAGCCGGAAGGAAGGAGGAGCCTGACAGAGTCAGAGAGACGGAGTGATGAGGTGAAGCCAGAAGAGTGGAGTTCTGAGGCTGCGGATGGTCGACAGCTGACCTGGGCAGAGCCGGAGGGACAAGGGAGCCCGGTGGAGCTGGTGGGATGACGGGGGAGCTAGGAGCCAAGGCGGAGCCGATGGTTCGAAGGACCGAGGTGGAGTCCAGAACTCAGAGGCTGGAGACGGAGACTGGGGATCCTCATGCCTAGGCGAAGCTGGAGACTGGAAGTCCCAAGGTGGATCAGAGCGCCCAGATGGGACTGACTGAGGGTGGGCTGAGGGACTGACAGACACCAGTGGAGATAGGGCTGAGGAACTGGCTGGTTTTAGAGGAGGCAAGAGAGGGAGGCAGGGTGGGTGCTTAGGAGTCACAGGGAGATTAGGAGATACAGGAGAGCTGGACGGGACCAATGGAAACCCAGGAGACGTAGGAGACAATGGAGGTTCAGGGGAACTGGGAGCAACCTCTCCAAACCAGTCTATTAAATCCAATTGAAAAAGGTCCAAAAGTTCATCATAATAATGATGTCTAGAGGCCAGCTGCAGCTCAGTCTCAGCGGTGGGAGTCTGGGCGGGCTTCCCTCCAAAAATCTTGATCTCCACGATCATTGGTACAACCCTCCCCACTCTCCAAGAACTGTACTCATCCAGAGTTAACAAAAGGGCTGGTAAAATCACTCTGGACCCTCACATCCAGCACACTCCCTCTTTGAACTGTTGCTGTCTGGTTGACGCTACAGAGCTCTGAGAACCAGAACGACCGGCACAGGAACAGTTTCTTCCCTCAGACAATCCATCTCATGAACACCTGACAATAACGTGGAGCACACAACACTATTATACATTTATTTATTTAATACACATACTTATTACTATTTAAAATTTGCACCTAACATACCTGTACATACAAAATTGTCTATTTTGTATATTGTGTTTGTGCTATTTTGCACATTGTCTATTTTGTATATTATTATTTTTATTATCTGTGTCTTGTCTTGTCGCTGTCATTCTGTCACACTGTGGAGCTTCTGTCAATAAAACAAATTCCTTGTATGTGCAAACATACCTTGCAATAAAGCTGATTCTCATTCATTCATTCATTCATTCTGATCCTTCAGAAATCATTCTAATATGCTGATTTGCTGCTCAAGAAACATTTCTGATTATTATCACAATTGAACATTGTTGTGCTTAATGAGATGTGTAAACCATTACGCAGTGACAGGATTCCTTGATGAATTGAAAGTTCAGAAAAACAGCATTTATTTAAAATATAAATCTTTTGTAACATTCTAAATGTATTTACTGCCATTTTTTATTAATTTAATGCATCCCTGTCAAAAAAAGCATACATTTCTTAAAGAAAATTGAAAAATAAAAAAACAACAACATGGTAATGTCATTCAAAATGCCAGAATCAAGTTTAGAAATATGTTGTTGTTGTTGTTGTTGCTTTACGTATCTTACATATGATCTTAGAATAGCTTTATTATGTCATATTTTTATACAGCAGATTCAACAAGGATATTTACATCACACTCTGTTTTCTTTCATGCAGTCTTGTTTTGGTGCTTACATTTTTTATTTTATTTTTTTAGTTTGTAACAAGAATTCAATAGTGATTCATACTCAAAATTCAGGAAAACGTATATTAATGACATCCTCCATAACTACATTTTCCTGGATTTTGAGTGTGAATAATTATTTCATATTTTTTAAAACAAAATGTCACTGTCCCACATAATATCAAACTTCCACACCAACACACATTATCACATCTAGTTATCAAAATCCAGTCAAGGCCACAATCCAATATTTATTCCACTTTTTTATATAAAAAGTGCCTATATTTAAAGCCTAATTAAGAATATATATGTTTATGTAACTTTAGTGTTTGTTGTGCATCAAAATACAACCCGAATTCTGGAAATATTGGGACGTTTTTTTAAATTTGAATAAAATGAAAACTAAAAGACTTTCAAATCACATGAGCCAATATTTTATTCACAATAGAACATAGATAATGTAACAAATGTTTAAACCGAGAAATTTTACAATTTTATGCACAGAATGAGCTCATTTCAAATTTGATGCCTGCTATAGGTCTTAAAACAGTTGGGACGGGGGCATGTTTACCATGGTGTAGTGTAAGGGTGGTTTCCTACAGTGGTTCAGGCTGTAGGATTGCCGAATGACTAAAGAAACGTTATCAGCACGATGGTATAAAACTGTATAAAACTGCCACTTATACACTGTACCAACGACGGAGATAAGTGCAGTTAGAATACATAAATATGTGGGAGAGCATTGCTATTAAGTGAATATATTGTATTGCAATAGGTAGCACTTCAATATTAACCTTGAATCAAGACTAGTTAGCACATAATTTATGATTGAAATGGTTTAATAACAATATTTTGTTATGGTTACACTTGAATTGGTTACAAAATATGAAGGATGGTAAAACATAGTTAACTGTACCCAGCATGTATGTAAAATGTTACCTGAGGGTGAGAGAAAGAGAGAAAAAGAGAAAGAGAGAGCGCCAGTAAAGAAAAGAGACGGAGCAACAGTTACGATCTTCTTTTATCCCTTCCTTGACCATGTGACTAAAACCCAAATGTGAGACCTTCAAACTGACCAATCAGCAGATTACAGCTTCACCCACTGGGCAAAAGGTGTGACAATTAGTAGACCCCGATGTATACACATGTTGGCCTACAGGCCTTGACCACCATCAGCACCCCTGTGCCTTTAGGAACGCCAAACGGCCCTTTTGTTACTCAAGGTCTGGGACAGGAAAGCAGAAGTCTTTGATCATTTTCAACCTTACAGTAACTAGATGAAAAAGTTTATAGACAGTCTTTGATGTTGTCTTGAGAAAGTCCAGCCTGACGCTCTGAAAGTAGTTTGAAGCGGTTTGAAGTGGTTTTAAAGTCGCTGCTGTTTCTCTCAGACTCAGAAACACACAGATCGCTAGCAAGAGCGCTGCTACACGGTTCTGGGTGGTTGCTAGAAATGTATTATGATATTCTGCCTGGTTGCTATGTTGTTGCTAGGGTGTTATGGGCGTGGATTTGTGACACATCATTGTTTCTCATTGGTCAGATATAATTATCATGATTTATTTTAACGCTTCATGTGTTTTGATTTTTTTTTCATTTTTAAAGATGAATAAATGAACTTGTTTTCTGATCTGATGTTCAGATCAACAGTCTCTTACTCGTGTGATCTGGATTAAATATTGAAACATGATGAAAGATGAAAGCAGGAAGATCCAGATCTACAGATTACTGACTATTGATCGATAAGATCCTCAGAGAGTCAAGACAACAGAAGAAAGGGAAGAGTGTGTGAGTGAAGGAGGTTGTGAATGTGTGTAGATGTGTGTTAGTTACAGGATCAGAGAATGACACCGTTCCTCTGGTTTGATGCTGTAGTTACTCCCAGACTCCAGTATTTACTCTGTTTAACCTCCACATCCCAGCAGTGTGTTCCTGAGTTAAACCCTCTGAACCCAGAACACAGGAATAATAGTCAAATCTCTCTGGATTATCAGGAACAGGTTGATGACCGCTGTATCTCACACTGGTCAGACATTTTCCTCTCATCACTTCTTCCTCTGTACAGAACAATACACAGTGCTATCATATTAACAATATTAACAATTTATTTACTCAAAAAACACTATTTCTAAAGGCTAATGCTTTTTTTTGTTTGTTTATTTTTGAGGAGCGGAGAAGAGATCTAGCATTTGTTGTCGAGTCACAGCCAAACAGCTCGTGCGAAGCGCTGAATCTTTCATAAAATGATACTTTGGCCAAATAACAGAAAAAAACTGAACGCCCACATAATGACAGAAAACTGGGGAAAACGGGACATGAGTCAGGAAAAAACTAAAGTAAATAATAATGAAAAAAAACTTTGCTGGTCAAAAGCTTCGTATTTGAACTTGATTTAGGTGAAATGTTTATATTAATATCTAATAACACATGCAACGATGCAAATAAACAGTCTATCTGTAGGCCTAAACATCTATATGATAACACAACACTGTACAATTTCATTAATGCTAGCTAATGTATTATCTAACATGAGCATACAATGTATAAAATACATTCATTACAGTATTACATTAAAATACATTTATTACAGTATTTATTCATCTTTGTTAATGTTAGTTAATGAAAATACAGTCGTTCATTGGTAGTTCATGTTAGTTCACAGTGCATTAACAAATGTTCAAAACAACTTTTGATATTAATAATGCATTAGTAAATGTTGAAATTAACATTAAGATAAATGCTGCAGAAGTATCGTTCATTCTTAGTTCAAGTTAACTACACTAGTTAACTAATGTTAACTAATGAACCTTATTGTGAAGTGTTACCATTTATATAAATGTATCTGTATACAATAATGCCACAATACCAACTACCGATAGGAGGTTTCCGGCCGACAGCAAAAATGTATTTTGCCTGTGTCACAATCTGAGGTCAATACGGTCCTGTATTTGATATTGATTATGTTGCCAAATTGGTTTGGAACAGCTGTTGCCGTAGTTTAGCGTGCTACATTTCCCAGGGCTGTAGCTTTAGTGTAGTTAAGCTTCATTTAAAGAAGAGTAACTGTTAGCTTAGCTCACTACATTTTCCAAGTAGCTTGCCCAACACGGAGTACATATATGTGACGGAGATGTTTGTGTTTATGTCAGTGTCTGAATGTTCTCACTTCATTTCGTTCACTGCTTTCTGATAAAGTGCACTCAACTGCATACACTATGTAGGGATAGTGAACGAGTGAACGAGTGAACGAGTGTGAGATTTCAGACAATGCAAAAGAGACTCCAGGATTTAACATTGTATTTAAAATTAACTTGCTTTAAAACGTTAAAATATAATGCTATCAAACCTTGAATAAAACACACACTGGAAATACACAAATATGAATAATAAAAGAGCTCAAAACGCTTGTATGTGATGTATTTATTGCTGTGTATGTGTCAGAGAGTCTCTCCAGTGTCTGTGATGATGAGTAATGATAAAGAGCTGCTGTAGATGATAAATGTGTGCAGTGTGTGAAGCTGTTTCATCTGAACAAACTGAATCTGTAATAAACCTCGTGAAACACAGTAACACACCAGCACTGGATACAGTGTCAAATCATGACAAACAGCCCGCGGTGAAGGGTTCCCGTTTATTTTAGTACAGCTAACGTTTCACAATGTCATGCAGTAATACACATTCATAATGACTTATACAGCATTTTCACTTTTAATTACCTACACAATATTAATTGCAAAATATCAACCGTTTCATTTTTATTAAATGTGTTTGCCAATATTATAATTTAGAGCAAGTACCGAAACAAACTTTAATAAGTTTAAACCAGTGTTTAGATAATAATGGGTAGTTAAAGGTTGGTTAGTTAGTAGCGCGCGGCTGCAGCTCCGCATCATCTGAACAAACTGATCAAAACACATCAACAGATCATATACATTATGATTTCTGATTTGATCCCTCTTTTAAAGGTGCATTAATAACCCATCACAGTCTCCTTGCGTAAAACAATTAATTTACAAATAATCAAATACATTCATTAGAAAATATCTTTATTATTTTATAATATTATTAATAATATAAAAATATTAGGTTTTATTAAGCTATTGCCTTCTCAATATTCTAATTTCAAGCAATCACTAAAAGTGATTATACACAGTAATATGTGTATAAAGGTCGGTTAGTTAATACAGTAAGAGAGAAGTATAACCTGATCTGTGCGCGTGTCACCGACGCCTTGAAGAAACCGAAACCGAAACCGAAAGCGCAGATCCCCGTGTGGAGGCTTTACACTGCTGCAACATATTCAACACAAACAAACAAACAAACAAACAAACAGAGAGACAGATGCGAAAGTTTCTTCTTCTTTTGTTTATTGGCAAAACCAGCTTTTAGGTGCATTACCACCAACTGAACTGAACTGAACTGGAGGAACAGCAATGAAGAAGGACTCTTACTAATATCATTTATATAAAAAAAATAAAATAAAACCTTCATATAAATAAATAAATACATAAATGAGTAAATACAAATAATTATAACTAAATACATAAATACCTCTTTCATTACTTAATTTAATTCTCAAACATAATCTTGTTTCCTTGCCAAAATATTTTTAATGACATTTAAACATTTAATTTTATAAACAACACTTGTCTTTCATTTTCATACTCTGTACAATATAATACGGCATGTTTGTCTCTTCTGTATTACAATTTACTTTTACTTATTTACTTATAAAGCACAAATAAACACAACAAGAGCTGACCACTGTGCTGTACAAAAGAAGAAAGGTAAAAATAAAATAGAATAATAATAAAAGTAATACACTAAATTTAAGTTAAAACAAGACAAATAATTATAATGAATGAAGTGCAAGAGTAAAAAGATGAGCCTGTAACTCAGATGTAAAATCATACACAGAAGATGCAGATGTATTCTAGGAGCGGCCGCTGCAAACACACGCTCAGCTTCAGCTTCAGTCTTGATCTTTGATATGACAGAGTAATACTGTCTGAGATCGCACGTGTCTGGCAGATCTACTCACATTTACAAGCTCTGACAGATACAAACGTGCCAGACCATTTAAGGACTTAAAAACAAACAGCACAGCTTTAAATTCAACTCTATAATGCACTGGCAACCAATTAAGAGACATTAAAATCGGAGTAATATGTTCTCGTTTACCCTGTTAAAAATCTGGCTGCAGCATTTTGAACCATATAAAGGCGTGACATGAGGATCGGGGCACTGTTAGAAACCGCTGTCGCCCGATCGAGGGGAAATCTTCCAGCTTTATCTCTGAGAGCATTCACTGCCGTACTGAAACTCCTGATGCAGTGCTGATCAGGCCGAGGTAGGTGTACTGCATCGGTGCTGCCTCGACTGAACTGCTGTCTGTGCTCCTGACATCTGGGCTTGTGCTGAAAGACCATAATGTTGGTCTCTCTGAGGTTTACTGCAGGACCCAGTTCTGGCAGCAGTTCTCCAGCAGGTCTAGTCCCTGTGGGGGTGGGGGAGGGTGACAGCAGCACCAGATCATCTGCATACAGCAAAAGCTTGATGGTTTTGTCTTGTAGAGAGTCCAGGAGCTGTAGACTGTTGCAGCTGCACCGCTAATTCATTAATGTAGATGCTGAACAGTGTTGTATGTTTGTTCGTATTCGTATTGCACATTTGTTCTTTGAATACATTGATTTAATAATGTCATAAACTATACCCCCTACACCACTTTGTAAAAGTTTGTAATATAATCCGTCGTGCCAAATAGAATCAAATGCTTTTTTTAAATCGACAAAGCATGCAAATATTTTTCTGTGTTTAGTCTGTTTTCCGTGTTTATTGATTAGGGTGTGTAGGGTGTAGATGTGGTCAGTAGTTCTGTGATTAGGAAGAAAGTCAATCTGACTCGGGCTCAGGACACTGTGTTTGTTAAGGAAGTTTACTATTCTATTGTTAAAATACTGCTAAATAACTTCCCCAGATTACTGCTCACACAGATGCCTCTGAAATTATTAGGGTCCAATTTGTCTCCACTCTTGTGAATTGGGGCAATAAGTCCTTGGCTCCAGATGTCAGGAGAACAGCCTGAACTAAGCACAAGGTTGAATAATTTGAGCACAGCTGTCTGAAGCTCAGGTGTGCTGTGTTTCAGTATTTCACCTGAATGCTGTCAGGACCACAGGATTTCTTTGAACAATATTCAGTTCTTATGTCGGTGTTTTATGGTTCTTTATGTTTCAGATTTGATCATTTTCTAAGTTGTTTTCTTAATGTTTTACAGTCTGACCATTTTTCATCTTTTGATGGTTTTTCTTAGTGTATTTTTGCCTTTCTTTTCAATTTATTATATATGCTGCTTTTTGAAATATGTAATTGATTTCATTTGTAGCCAAATTAACACCATCTTTAGCTGTTTCAATTTTGTTATTCATAAATATAGTGATTAGATTCTTCAGTTCTTCAGAATTCAGGGCTTGGATATATTTTTCTGCACTGACTGGAGTCCATTTATATCTCTGCTGGATCTGATATAATCTCCATGTGTCCAGCTTGTGTTGTTCTGGTGTGTGATGTGTTTTAATATTGTGACGCGTGTCCCGGGACCTCATCAGCGTCGCCCTGGAAACAGAGGAGACTCACCTGCACCTCATTAACGCGGGCTGGCCGGTCACACCTGAACCTCATCACCCGATGCCTATATAAGACACCTAGAAGCACAGACTGGAGAGAAATGACTCCAGGACATCCTGGAGCACGAAGACAAGTCACTTGAGCACTACGGCACGACGGTTTTCACAATAAACACACCCTTCGGGGGCCTTTATTGATCTCCCCTTGTCATGTGATTCTTCCACCCGTTACAATATAAATGTTAGTTTGGTTATGGTCAGAAAGCGGAGTTTGTTGTATGACAGTGAATGCACTGAAGGAGGACGGGTCCATGTCAGTGATGGTATAGTCAACTACACCAGCTCCAAGACCTGAACAACACGTGAAGCTCCCTAAAGAGTCCCTCTGATCCTGCCATGAAGCATGTACAGGCCTGAGGCTCGGCAGAGCTGCACTAACTCTCTACCGTTTTTATTTACAGTTTGGTCAAGATTAATAGTTTTGGCCAAAGATATATTCATTGTCCTTTGGATCTATGTTATCAGGTTCAGGTCCTGGGCCTGGAAACGGCTGATCTCTGTGTGGATGTTGTTCGGGTATTCCTCATCATGGTAAGGGGATTCTGCTGGAGGAATATAGATGGCACAGAGATATATGTCAGTGGTTGAAATGCCAATTTGGTTGTTTAGTTTTAACCAGCAGTGATATTTTCCAAATGTAATAATAGAAATGTGTTTGGCCAGAGCTTCCCTGTACCACACCAGAATTCCCCCTGAGTCTCGTCCACAATGGATTGTATTTAATCTAACTGAGGGCACAATTACTTCATAGTAGCCTGAGAGACAGTAGGTACGTGCATCATTTCTACAGCAGGTCTCTATGTCTGGGCATGTAGGGGTGAATGGGCCGGTAGGGTTCTGGAGTCGGTAACAGGTGCCTTGGTGATGATGGTCTGCGGCCCAGGGCTGCATCCTTTAAGCCCGGTACACACCAAGCCGACGGTTGGCCATCGGGCAGTTTTTGTTCGTCGGCCGACGAAGTCTTCTCAGTGTGTTCCACGCCGTCGGCTGAAGTTGGTCCTCGTCGGCTTGTTTTCGGCCGGTTCGACATGTTGAATCGGCGTCGGAGCTCGTCGGTCAGTCGGGCCATCTGATCATTCTGATTGGCTGTTCAGCTGGCGAACCAGTGCGCAAGAAAGGCGCAGAACGGACGTGCTACTTGACAGTCGGGTGTCGAGCGTCAGCTTGGTGTGTCAGGGCAACTTTGGACCCAGAAGCTGCCAACGTCGGCCGACCCCGCAGTCTGCATTCGTCGCCACTAGTTCGTCGGCGTCGGCTTGGTGTGTACTGGGCTTTAGGGGTTTTGTGAAAACACATACTGCATCTTTATGGAGGTGACGTCCATCATACAGATGTTGGAGGCTGATGTTGTGGTGGTGGGCAGGTGTACATTAGGGAGCGAAGAACATCCACGGGAAATTTCAGCATTAATGCTGTAGCTGATGTGTGGTGGTGTGTCACATTGTGGGAGAAGTGTGGAAATGATTCAAACATCTGGATCAGGTTCTGGATGGTGGGCAGCTGAGGTCTGTGTTTCTGTGGGTGTCTGTGTGTTTGTGGCAGGCTTGTTTTCTGTATATGCGTGGTCTGATTTGTCTGTAGTAGGAGCTGTACTGTAGCAGAGCGTGTCGTCTTTTGTGTTGTTTTGTAACTGCTCTCTCATTTCTTGCAGCTGTCTGGAGAAGCTCTCTTCTTCTTCTCTAGCTTGCCTATCTGTACACGGAGAGTTGGGTTTTCTTCTTGCAGTTCTCTGAGAGCTTTTGTAAGTTCAGTGATGGAGGAGTTAGTGTTTTTCTTCAGCGGCTGAAGTTTGTTTTTGAGCTCTTGGATGTAAAGATTTGTGTTGTGTGTGTCTGAGAGTTTGGCTCGAGTGTATTCTCTGAATTCAGTGAAGTCCAGGTCCAGCAAAGCTAAACTGTGTCTCAGTCGACGATCAGGTGGTGAAGGTGAAAGTTTCACTGGACCTTCCTCCTCAGAGTCTGTTTCTCTCCTCCTCGACTCTGACCTTCAGCAGGAAACATCTCCTCAAATGAGTTCAGGCTTACTTCATTGTCTTGCAGAAGGAAGGTGCTTTAGTATAGTAGGTTATGGTGAGAACGGGGTTGTCTGTATCTAGCATTTCATCTTTACGTATAGTTAATCTTCCACCTCGACCAATTCCTTCTTTAAGAATGTGCTTGTATTCCTCACAGATGGACAGTTTCCAGGCATTAATCATAGTGGTGCGGAAGATGAGGTTGTTCTTAATTCTCTTGCCATTGAGCTGAATGTAGTCAGCGTACAGTACATCAGGACTGTCTCTGAGAGTTTTCTCTGTGTTTTGTCTGGCCTGTACACTTCTGCACTTCTCTGGGTAACACCTGCACTCTGCTTGAGCCAGGGTTGCCATTGTGATCAGACTGAGCCAAAGCTGCAGCTAGCTTTAGCTTTTAGCATGTAATAATGAGAGATTTTACTAGAATAAAGTAAAAATATTTATATATACATTTTGTGTTAAAGGTTTGTGCCAGAGAGAGCTCACCTCTCTGTTTAGTTCCTGAAGATCAACAATTGTGAGAAGTTTTTCAGCTGGAGCTCCTTTAACAGGAGTTTTGGAGGGAAACTGCAGTTAGCTGATAGAGCAGTGATCCAGCAGCCAGATGCTAATCCACAGTTTCCAATCTTCTTTCTTGTTTTAAACATGTTTTTCAAGAAGAAAATCAGTCTTTCCAGGAATCCAAGTTGTCCCTCTGTTGTTTTTACTTGTTTGTTATCTCGCTCTCTGTCTCACTTTTTGGTTTAATTTTTTATGATTTTTAAGGAGCTCATCTTAGAGTGGCTGATCAGTTACTCTCTCTCTCTCTCTCTCTCTCTCTCTCTCTCTATCTATCTATCTATCTATAAGCTATTTAGAATCAAACTGTTAAAATGTTAGCACATGCTAGCAACTAACAGATGACTCTTAACATTTCGGTAACACTTTAGAATACTGTTCCGTCGTTAATGAATAACTACACAGGTGTCACGAATCTGGTCTGCACTCCCGGTCACTCACCACTAGAGGTCACCAGCTCACCACATGGACTTTCACACCACACATCACATGGACTCCAATTCCCATCATCCATCACACACAGCTGTCACCAATCACTCATTGCACTAATCACACGCACACCTGATCACACAGCATCTCTAATCACACACACTATTTCTACCCTGGACATTCTCTCCCCCGTTGCCGAGTATTGTATGCATTATCGCTGCCTTACAGAGCCCCGTTAGTTTTCCTTGCCTTGCCTTGCCTTGCCTTGCCTTGCCTTGCCTTGCCTTGCCTTGCCTTGCCTTGCCTTGCCTTGCCTTGCCTTGCCTTGCCTTGCCTTGCCTTGCCTTTGTTTTCCCGTGTTTTATTCTAGCCCGTGTTCCCTGGATTATCTCTCTGCCTTGCCCACTGGTTTCTGTTCGCCGATCGTCGACCTTTGCTTGCCCTAGGATTACTCTTTGTTTTGTCTCTGCCATACCTGTTTGCCATTGTCTGACCCTGCCTGTACGACCACGACTACAATTTATGCAAGAATTTGTATCCAGAGAGTAGGCTACTTCAAGATGTACTGCTCGACTGGTCATACAGGTAAACATAACTCCATATCTTTTAACAACACTGCGACCTCTCTTCACATCAATAGGTCCAAAGTAGTCCACACCAGTGTTGGAAAAAGGAGGCAAATCTGGCATTATCCTTTCCTTTGGTAAGTCAGCCATTTTTTGTTCTCCAATTCTGCCTTGAAAACGTCGACATACAACACATTCAGAGATTACTTTTCTAGAAGCAGAGTTTGCATTAATAATCCAATACCTCCTTTGTAAAGTTGACAACATATGGTTTCTCCCCGCATGACCCAGTTGTCTATGAACATGCTGCATTATAAGTTTAGATACATGATGTTCTTTCGGCAGGATAACTGGTCTTTTTGTCTCCTCAGGCATTGCTGCTCTAGTAAGTCTTCCACCCACTCTAAGTAAACCATCCATCAATACTGGATCAAGCTTGTAGATGTTACTACACCTTTTGACTCCAGATGTTCCACTTTGCAAAGAAGAAATTTCTTGTTTGAATGCATCATGTTGAGAAAATCCAATAATTGCTGATTCTGCTTGAGAAAGATCATCTGGTGTAAGACTTTGACCATGGAATCCAGTTCGAAACCTTCTCATTTCCTCATTAACTCTGTCCTGCTCTACTGTAGAATTGTTTATTCCAGAAGTAAATGAGGATTGAATATGTGTTCTATATTGCTTGAACTTCAGAAGAACATCTTTGAACTTTAGAATCCATGCCACTGCAGTTTTCAGTTTTATCCAATCAGAAAAATAGTTCAAGAGTTGATGAGTAGCACTGTCAGAACAGTTTGAAATGGCAGCATTTAGCACTGTATCCTTTTTTACTTCAGGATCATCTATCAAGGCTTGGTCAAATGAGGACTGTGGCCATTCCTCTGAAGCTTCCAACAGAAATTTTGGACCCTGTATCCATCTGCTAGATTTCAAGAAGTTTTCAATAGACATGCCTCTAGAGGCATCATCAGCAGGATTTAATTTTGTTCCAATATGTCTCCACTGTACAACATCTGTTGTATCCCTGATGACTGACACTCTGTTAGCTACAAATGTATGAAACGTTTTGGCATCATTGGCAATATACTTTAGTACAGTTTGGCTATCTGTCCAAAAAACCGAC